>NC_069500.1:1223169823-1223469823 GCF_027579735.1 Bombina bombina | reverse complement strand
TAAACATAAAATGGCTTAATCATGTTAATTTAATTTGAAAGCAGAAATACTTAAATTATGGTTTGTTTGTTGCCCTTGAGGACAGAGGTTGGACACCCCTGAAATTCTATATATTGGCAGCCTGCCATCTCACATTATCACAATTTTTTTTCTGAACTATTCACATATGACGTCTGTTTTGGAAAACTGCATAATCTTTACTAAGCAAAAAAAAAAAATCACGAAAGAAAAATAGAGGTAAAACCTATTTCAGTCACACTACCTGTCTGTTGTAAAGAATTCCTTAGCAGTACAGTGATCTGAACAAGAAACGAGTAGCTGCATGTTGAAATGCACTTTTATTCCCTTTAACACACTGTACACAAGAATTTTGTAGTATAAAGATTCAAATGCGTAAAACATGTTACATTTTTTTAATAGACATTTTCTCCCATGCTTTTCTGAAAAGTCTTGCTCAAATTTGCAAAAAAAACACAGTCAATAAAGTTTTATTTTGTGAAAAAAGTACAAATTTGAAATAACATTTCAAATGTTCACTAAGGAATATTTCAAATATATTTATTTTGCCGCCAAAGTAAAACATTATTTGTAACATAGTTGTATTCTATGAAAAATAAATAAAATAAGGCATGAGTAATGTTGCTGCCAGCATTGGGAACAAAAAAACACATGGAAGTGATTAGAAATGTTTTTTTTTCTATGTAACAGAGATAAACAAGCATTTAAAGATTAAATAGACACAAGCACTAATGAGGAAGTCATGGTATCAGTTGTCTGGATAATGTAATGATGTTGAGCAAAACTCAACTTGAACTCACTGAATAAAAGTTGCACCAGTGCATTTATATTTTACTACCACAAGAAGGAATTCCATACAGAATCACACTACATTGCAATTTAATATACTTTATTTTTTTAGTTGCATATACATAATTTACTTAACTTTTAAATGCAAAAACATTGGAAGTTCTAGTTCAGATATGAGTCACTATATAAATAAAACTATATTTAGAGTTATTACAAAAAATCTACATATCTGTTGGCATTAAAAAAGAAACCCCACCAGTTTCATAGTATGTATGTCAGACCCCTCCAGTGTATATGCATCTCACCAATCTTTACTATGTGCTGTGTAAAAACAGAAAATGTCCCATAGTGCCGCTGGCGCATATGATGCCAAAAATCAGTGATCTCCAAGTTTCTAACACATGATCAATATTTTAGCAGCCTTAAAGGGATAGAAAGGTCACAAATGAAATATGCATGGGTGCATTTCAATTTGAAATGTAAGCATTTTTGTAATATACTTCCATTAGCATCCATATGCTGCAGAAAAATAGTTATAACTTTTATTAGAAGTATTTTGGCTAATGGTAGTTTATTGCAAAAATGTTTTTATTTCAAAATAAATGCACCTATGCACATTTAATTTTTGAACTTTCTATCCCTTTAAGGCTGCATACTAATGTATAAAACTTACAATTAATTAACATATATTGAAAAAAAATGTCCAGGTACACAGTGCCAGATTTAGGTAAATGTTGCTGGGTACCCTCTGTTTGCTGTTCGCCCTTTCTCACTTCCACACCAGAGGGCACTTGTTCCACCTTATGTGCCTGGTCATCTGAATTTCCAAAAGTACACATTTTTAGTTCTGCTTTTTCAAAAACTATTGCAGCCCACTGAACACCAGATGACCAGGCCATCCATAAATAACTGCTGAACTTGATTCTGACTCCAAAAAAAAGTTTAAGACTTGTTAGTGCTAGAATCATACACAAATTATTAATGCATACTAAAACAGTGCTAGAATCAAATACAAATTATTAATGCATACTAAAACAACCAGATGCTGTAATCATTTTACTAGTGTTGTGAAAATAAGCTAGATTACGAGTTTTGCGGTAACAGGGGTGAGGTACTAACTTGCATGTTATTCTCACCGCTCACTTTCCTGCAGCGCTGGTATTACGAGTTTTCAGAAACCCGGCATTAAAAGACAAAAAGTGAGCGTTGAACAAAGATTTTCTCCAAATCTCACTCCAATACCAGCGCTGCTTAAGTCAGCGGTGAGCTGGTGTAACGTGCTCGTGCACGATTTCCCCATAGGAATTAACAGGTAGAGCCGACTGAAAAAAAGTCTAACACCTGCAAAAAAGCAGCGTTTAGCTCAGTAAAGCAGCCCCATTGATTCCTATGGGGAAATAAAATGTATGTTTACAGCTAACACCCTAACATTAACCCCAAGTCTAAACACCCCAAATCTGTCGCCCCCGACATCTACATTACAATTATTAACCCGTAATCTGCAACTCCGGACACCGCCGCAACCAACATTATACTTATTAACCCCTAATCTGCTGCCCCAACATCGCAGACACCTACATTATATTTATTGAGCCCTAATCTGCCGCCCCCATGTCGCTGCAACCTACCTAGATTTAATAACCCCTAATCTGCTGCCCCCAACGTCGCCGCCACTATATTAAATGTATTAACCCCTAAATCTAAGTCTAACCCTAACACCCCCTAACTTAAATATAATTTAAATAAATCTACATAAATATTACTATCATTACCAAAATTATTCCTATTTAAAACAAAATACTTACCTGTAAAATAAACCCTAAGCTAGCTACAATATAACTAATAGTTACATTGTATCTAGCTTAGGTTTTTTTTTTTTTATTTCACAGGCAAGTTTGTATTTATTTTAACTATGTAGAATAGTTACTAAATAGTTATTAACTATTTAATAACTACCTAGCTAAAATAAATACAAATTTACCTGTAAAATAAAACCTTACCTAAGTTACACTAACACTACACTATAATTAAAGAAATTAACTAAATTAAATACTATTAAATAAAAAGTAAAAAACAAACAAACACTAAATTACAGAAAATAATAAACAAATTACAGATCTTTAAACTAATGACACCTAATCTAATAGCCCTATTAAAATAAAATAAAATAAAAAAAAAACCCAGCCTAAACTAAACTACCAATAGCCCTTAAAAGGGCCTTTTGCGGGGCATTGCCCCAATTAATCAGCTCTTTTACCTGTAAAAAAAAATACAAACAAACCCCTCAATAGTAAAACCCACCACCCACACAACCAACCCCCAAAATAAAATACTAACTAAAAACACCTAAGCTCCCCATTGTCCTGAAAAGGGCATTTGGATGGGCATTGCCCTTAAAAGGGCAGTTAGCTCTTTTGCAGCCCAAACCCTAACCTAAAAATAAAACCCACCCAATACACCCTAAAAAAAAACTAACACTAACCCCCTGAAGATTGACTTACCGGGAGACGTCTTCATCCAAGCCAGGCGAAGTGGTCCTCCAGACGGGCAGAAGTCTTCATCCAAGCCGGGCAGAAGTGGTCCTCCATACGGGCAGAAGTCTTCATCCAGACAGCATCTTCTATCTTCATCCATCCGGCGCTGAGCGGGTCCATCTTCAAGACATCCGACGCGGAGCATCCTCTTCTTGCGACGACTAAAGCTGAATGAAGGTACCTTTAAGTGACGTCATTCAAGATGGCGTCCCTTAGATTCCGATTGGCTGATAGAATTCTATAAGCCAATCAGAATTAAGGTAGAAAAAATCCTATTGGCTGATCCAATCAGCCAATAGGATTGAGCTCGCATTCTATTGGCTGATTGGAACAGGGGGCGGCAGATTAGGAGTTAATACGTGTAGGTAGGTTGCGGCGACATTGGGAGCGGCAGATTAGGGGTTAATAAATATAATGTAGGTGTCGCCGATGTTGGGGGCAGCAGATTAGAGGTTCATGATTAGGGGTTAAAAATTTATTTTAGTTTTTGCGATGTGGGAGGGCCTCGGTTTAGGGGTTAATAGGTAGTTTATGGGTGTTAGTGTACTTTTTAGCACATTAGTTATGAGTTTTATGTTACGGCGTTGTACCATAAAACTCATAACTACTCACTTTCAAATGCGGTTCGAATCTTGGCAGTAGAGGGTGTACCGCTCACTTTCTGGCCTCCCAGGACAGACTCGTAATACCAGCGCTATAAAAGTCCCATAGAAAAAAGACTTTACGAAGTTTACGTAAGTTGTTTTGCGGTAAGGCCAAAAAAGTGTGCAGTGCCCCTAAAACTTCAATACTCATAATACCAGCCGTAGAAAAAAAGCAGCGTTAGCACCTGTTAACGCTGCTTTTTCAGCTACCGCAAAACTCGTAATCTAGGCCTTTGCTTTTTAATCTTGACAGCCGCTCCAGCTTCCCCCAGTCGTTGCAAGCCTCTTCCTACGTAAGAAATGACGGATCGGTCATCCTCCAATCACGGCTTCCCCACCAGGGGAATCAGTGTCTGATTCAACACCGTGATTGGAGGAAGCCGGATTCCTCATTTTAGACCCAGGAAGAGGCTTTGAGACGGGCGGAGGAAGCGATGCAGCGGCTGTCAAGATTAAAAGGTAAGTTTTTTAACAACACGAGTGAAATGTAAATTTTGATTAATTAAATTGCCCCTGTTTTTAATCGAATTTTTAAAAACCGGGCACTTTATTATCAAAATTTACATTCACTTTAAAGAACAGTAAACACCAAGTGCATTTTATATCTAGTGTTTAATTTTGCATAATGAAACAATTTTGCAATATAGTTTCATTCTTTATTTTGCCCCTTTACTTGCAATTAAAGGGACATTATACACTCATTCTTTTCTTTGCATAAATGTTTTGTAGATAATTTATTTATATAGCCAATAAAGTTTTTTTTGTTTTGTTTTTTTAAATGTATAGTTTTGCTTATTTTTAAATAACATTGCTCTGATTTTCAGACTCCTAACCAAGCCCCAAAGTTTTATGAACATACCGTCAGATACCTACTCCAGCTTTCTCCTGTTTGTTTAAAGGGTCTTTTCATATGCAAAAGAAGGGGGAGGGGGGAGTGTCTCTTTTCCCACTTGCAGTGGGCTTTCCAGCTACCTATTCAACAGAGCTAAATTGAGAGTTTTTAAACAGTTTTATACTGGATTTTTATATCAATATCTGTGCATCTTATTCTTTATAGTAGTGTCTATTACATGCAGTTATATGAAAATTGTATACTGTCCCTTTAAGCACTGAAACTTGAGAAATGTCTAATTCACTGAATTTTAAATGCACCCTGCTGACTTATCAAGGCTAACTCTGCTACACATCTGTCCCTAATCAGTATTTATCAGATAACAAATGCAGAACAATGCATTTTATGCTAACTTTATAACCGTGGTTAGTCTTGTCTGTGGACTAAAGCCCAGATTGCCTCCTCGAAATCAGGCAAATAGTCGTCAGAGTTTAGCTATTGAAAAATAGCTGCAGTAAAAATAATCCTAATGAATCTGATTTCAAAACATTAAGACTTGGCTATGTTATTATACAGCAACACAATAGAAATATCTTGTAACTAGAAGGTGCTGCATCTTTAAAGTCAACACCAACATTGTTTTTGTTTAAAAAGATAGATAACACTTTTACTACCCATTCCCCAGCTTTGCACAACCAACATTGTTATATTAATATACTTTATAACATGTAAACCTCTAAATTTCTGCCAGTTTCTAAGCCACTTTAGACAGCCTCTTATCACATGCTTTTTTTTTCCTTTTTACAAAAGACTGCTCATTCATGTGGGCCATATAGATAACATTGTGCTCTCTCCTGTGAAGTTGTGGCTGACACTGCACTAATTGGCTAATATACAAGTCAATAGATAACAAATAAATAAATAGCCACGTGATTAAGGGGCTGTCAAAAGAGGCTTAGATACAAGGTTATCACAGATAAATTATTTTAATATAACCATGTTTGTTATGCAAAACTGGGGAATGTGTAATAAAGGGATTATGTATATTTTTAAACAATAACAATTTTTGATTTGACTGTCCCTTTAAGACTGAATCTTCTGCAAAGATTAAACCAAGGCCATAATTTTCACCTCACAAACTGATCATGCTTCCGAGTTAAAATGATGGTAATTTTAAGTAGACATTAATTATAATTCTTAACCTCTGCATTATTTTATTATGCAGTAGTACATTTTTAGGCATCTACGATAGTGTTAAATACCTTTTATTATTTTCTCCCCCCCCCCCACTCTGCTTGTCCACTTCTTTATTCTTTTTTTTTTCCTTGAGGTGACGTTTTCACCTCACATCCAATCGGATCGTTAGCTACACAGCATTTCTCCCTAATGAATGAAAAATAAGTGGGCAGGAGGAAGGGGAAAATAAAATAAAAAGAACACGAATAAAAGGTATCTAGTAGATGCATAAAAATGTACCATTACATATAAAATAATGCACAGATTAATAGTGTTTTATTATTTTGTCTACTTAACTTTACCATCACTATAAATGCTGAACGTTTATATAAGATCACATCACCACTTCACATCCAGTGTTAGCTAATATAGTCAGTTTCATGTGTATTTATATGTTTCTTTTTTATGAAAGTACAAAGCAAGTAAAGTATACAGAAACACTTATTCTGACAATAACACTAGTGCAAAGAGCTGCCATTTGCTAGATGTTTTGAATCATAAAACCGTAGATTTTGATGGAAGAACAAGGTAACTGGTCAGTCTTGATAAGCTTTGTTTTTTTTAAATCAGCTTTCGCAAATGTTTAGATTCGAGCAAAAAAGGCGCTGCAAAACAGAAACTTATAGATACTCAAATTCTTCAGTACAAAGGTTAGAAAAACTATATAAAATATTATGACAGAAAACAGATCTACCTTATAATGATTATAAAAATGAATTCATATTTACAGAAAAACTAACATTCACGATAAGAAATTATTTGACCCCTCAAGCATCTTCATTACAGTAAGTAATTGGCAATATTCATGCTGTTTAAAGACTTGTATTTGTAAATTGTAGTGTTGACATATGTATAGAATCAATTGACACTACCTTTATGAGTGTCCCTTTAACAGTGATTTGAACTAATCATATATTGTTTTATCCTAAATGAATGGGATAGGGATTTTGATTTTAAATTTAAATAGCTTTTTTCTTCACATGAGTGCATGAAGAGATTAAAGGTATCAGGACATCAGTCATTGCTGATGCTGTGCAAGCCATAACCGGGTCTCTGATCAGGAGTAGTATTTGAATGCATTTGAATTTTGATGGTGATATCTAGTGCCAGTAATCTATTAATTGGTGTGGGGGCAACACGTACCATGTCTGAGTAAGCAAAGCATGTAGGTGGGAGATGTGTTCCATGAGAATGACTGTGTGGTCAGGAGCCATGACTGGACAGTTTAGTGACAGGGAAAGGGGTAGAGAACCCCTAGAAAGAAATACACTTATCAGCACTCATGAGTATGCTTGGGATATGTGAAAAGTATTAGCATCAACATTAGTATAGTAGTTGGCTAGATGATGTTTAAAACTTAACTTTTATTAGATTCAACCAAAAATAAAATTAAAACAGGGAAAATCATATATTAAAAGCACACATAGGAGGGACTGATTGAAATATGTACAGAGCCTAGATAAAGCTGTATTGCAAGTTGAGGATAGCCAGGCTAAGTGGACAGATACAAGTGCTTTATACAGTATATACACCACTCAGCAAGTGATTTGAGATAAACTTGAATAGAATAGTATAACCCAATTATAACATGTGAGTATATCACATCCCATATACAGCGTATCTTGCCTATGGCTAATAATTTGGCTGTGAATACACTCTAAATGTTATATTGAGGCAGGTGCATTTTCAATGCAAAGTTTACTCTAAGGGGTCGATTTATCAAGCTGAGGCGGACAGGGGCGCATATACGCTCCCCTGTCCGCCGCAGCTCGCCGCTGGCGGAATTCAGCATTGCTCACGAGCGCTATTTTGTGCTTGCGGGCAGGAGCTGTCAATCTCCTTAGAGGTGGCGAGAGGTCTGATGACCGCTGCTTGTTAAATACGCACTGCCGGTTCTCTTGTGAAAAGTATTGTAACTTCCTACATGTGATGCAGCTACTTCATACAAAGGTATCCGAATCCAGTGAGTTGCTAATCGCTTGATACTGCAAGCAAGTAATTGTAGCAGATACTGTTGTGTAGCCTTATGGATAAAATGATAACAAGCTTAGGTACCTTATAAATATCATAGTCATAATAGCGATCATAAGAATTCCTAAAAGCCTGTATCGTTATGCTGTAGTTAAGTATGTGTGTATGCTGGATTGTGCAGCTGGTAACAGGGTGATACTATGTCCTCGATAAGCTAAATAATTTTATATAAACGGCATAATCCTCAAAATTAAATAAATAGTAATACTGATGATTCCTCACCAATTCCCTAGCAAAAAAAACCTAACATGTTTTGCCGTTGCCGGCTTTATCAAAGGGTACGTGCGCTGCATCTTAGGTCGCATTATATAGCATATGTATCGTAACCACTCACCCATTGCTGTGAAAAAAAAAATGGTTCATTCAATTTAATTGTTTCACTTGTGTTTTCAATTCTTATTCATTGTATTATAACACTGTGGGGCCAATTTATCAAGGGCCAATTGGACCCTGTTGCCCCTGTTTCCGCGCGAGCCTTCATGCTCGCCGGAAACAGCAGTTATGAAGCAGCGGTCCTTAACTGGTCCGCTTCCTTTGAGGCTGAGGACATCAATCCGCCCGATTCTATATTATCGGGCTGATTGACACCCCCTGCTAGTGGCCGCAAATCTGCAGGGGGGGGGGGGCATTGCACAAGCAGTTCACCAGAACTGCTTGTGCAATGTTAAATGCCGACACAGCGTATGCTGTCGGCATTCAGCGATGTGTTGCGGGCATGATACGCTACAGCGTATCATATCCGCCAGACATAGGTAAATCGGCCCCTATGTGTCTTTCTTCTATTTTCATTCCTGCTGAATGAATTAAAAATCACTGGAACATCAGGCAGCTGGTATGAGCATTAGTGTTTCACCCACACAATTCACATACACACCTATTTTTTGCATAAGATAATATTCATAACAGTGAACTGCAGTCTCTGTCAATAGTGAGGTCTAGAAAATGCCAGGTGAAGTTACTAGACATGTAATTATTGTTTTTCTTCAAATGACCATATGCCACAATTTAAATGAGGTCTACATTAACATTTAATGGAATACACTGTGTTCAAAACTTTACACATTTGTTCTATTTATTTATGTTTTATAGTAAAATAAGTAACCAAATTAGCAACCTTTATGGGTTATGGCAAACAGAGCAGTGTATGAAAGATCAGAATGTATTCATGAAAGGTTTCCAATAGTACATATCTGGCTTTGGTCTACAAAATGAGTATAAAAGTCTGCCGAAAGGATTTGTCTTCTGGCAGCTTTGGTTTTTAACAAGCCCAGAATTAAAAAAAATGGCATGTTTCATTTTATTATCATCTCTGGTATACTTATTATGAACTCATGTTTAAAAAAATTGAGATGAAGGCTTTCAAAGCAGACTTATGTTTAAAAAATAAATCAGCATCTAAGACAGGGTTGTCAAAGTAATTTGAGTCATGGGCCATTTTCATACAAGTGCAACTCATGCGGGCCGCACACTACCTACATATCTTGCCATTGCTATGTTTGTTTGTGAATTATATCGATTGTCTTTTAATGTTATATTCTTAGGCAACACTAATTGATTATTTATAAATAACGCCAGTTTGACATCCCTGATCTAAGGGTTAAAGGCTTACTTGGTTGCTCCCACTTACTAATAACATACCCAGAATAACAAATACACCGAGACAAGAGTGGAAGGAAAGCCCATATACTGGTCGCATTTATTATAACAATTTAACCAATCAACTTACTAGAACTTTTAACTCAGGATGGCAGTAAATGAGTCCCTAAAGTCGATTCTGCTGCACCTCTCTGCCAATTCCTTCACTGGCTTCCTCTTGCCTCCTGGATTAAACACAAAATCCTCACACTGACTTACAAAGCCCTCAACTGCACTGCTCCCCCCTACATTTCAGACCTTGTCTCCAGATACTCTCCCACCCGTCCCCTTCGCTCTGCTCACAATTTCCTACTCTCCTCCTCTCTCGTTACTTCCTCACATTCCCGTTTACAGGACTTCTCCAGACTTGCTCCCATCTTGTGGAACTTCCTGCCTCACTCCACAAGACTCTCCCCTAGTTTTAAAAGCTTCAAGCGCTCCCTAAAGACTCTACTATTCAGGGATGCATACAACCTACACTAACCTTTCCTAACAACATTGCTTTCCCCTTGAACCCCTTAGAATGTAAGCCTATGAGCCCAGCTGTTTGTAGATCGCCTTCATAAGAGCCGACTACAACAGTGCAACTCTCTGCAGGGCCCTCTATCTATTTGATCCCTATAATTGCTACCTTGTATACCGCCTATGTTTATAGCTCTGCGGAATCTGTTGGCGCTCTACAAATACCTAATAATAATAATAATAATCTACCCATACGCCGAATATGCTCTTCCAATTTGCCTATCTCAGCTGCGCTGGTAACGGCACTGATCTATACAAGTGTAAGAAGCTAATCTCAATGCATCTTAACCTGCTTTGACAGCTGCTAATTTCAACACTCACCTAAACTGGAATCTTGATAAAAGGATGCCATCTGTATGCACCAGAAGTAGCTTGTCATTTTTGACATGTGATAAAAGTGACTATCACAGTGATCACATGACCATAGGGCAGTTTTATTTTGGATATCACTGGACTACCTCACTCCTGAGGCATCCAGTGATTACCCAGTAACCCTGATACCAGCTTGCATTGCAGCAGGGTAATATCTAGGCTCCACTTTAAAGGGATAGTAAACACCAAAAATGTTATTGTTTAAAAATATAGATAATCCCTTTATTTACCATTCCCCAGTTATGCATAACCAACATTGCTATAGAAATATACTTTTTACCTCTGTAATTACCTTGTTTCTAAGCTTCTGTTGACTGGCTCCTTATTTCAGTTCTTTTCAAACTCAAACTTGGGCCAGCACTACTATGTTTGGTGCTCGTGTAGACTGGGGTAAACTGCCTAACCCCTATAAATATCGATATGACAGAATGTCCACAGCACCATAGAGTATAAATTATCTTTTATTCCGACATCTATGCTATAGCATGACTAAGGGAATATACCCCAGAAATGTATCTTATTTTATAGATGTCTGAATAAAAGATAATTTATACTCTATGGTGCTGTGGACATTGTCATATCGATATTTCAGTTCTTTTGACAGACTTGCATTTCAGGCAATTAGTCCAGACTCTTAGATCAGTGATTTTTAACCTTTTTTTTTGCCGTGGCACACTTTTTTACATTAAAAAATCCTGTGGCACACATACACACAAACACACACATACTGTATGTATTGTGCTGTTATGCCATGCCTCCTACAAACTACCCCTGCACTGGGAGTAAAAAACAAGCAAAGTTTAAAAAATATGTCACACTGTTGTCAGTCTGCCGTGGCACACTTGAGGATCTCTCACGGCACACTAGTGTGCCACGGCACACTGGTTGAAAAACACTGTCTTAGATAACTGCATGTGCATGAGCACAATGTTATTTATAAGAAACACATGAACTAACACCCCCTCTAGCTGTGAAAAACTGTCAAATGCATTCAGATAAGAGACGACCTTCAAGGTCTGAGAAATTAGCATATGATATGAGCCTTCCTATGTTTAGATTTCAACTAAGAATACCAATAGAACAAAGCAAATTTGATGATAAAAGTCAATTAGAAATTTGTTTAAAATAACATGCCCTATCTGAATCATGAAAGTTTAATTTGGACATTACTATTCCTTTAAGTATACAATCACTGTGACTGCCTGTCACAGTGATTGTATACACAGTAACTATAATTTTTTGCAGTTACTGTACTGCTGCATGTATCTCATAAATGGAAGCACCCCACTGGTAGGCATCAGATCACAGGGACATCCTGTCCCTGCGATTGCTAGCCTGGGGTGGACTCCATTATGCTATTTCTGAAATGCCACACTCCTAAGGCCTTCAGAAATAACATAGTCGCCGACAGCAATGACAATGGCACACTAACAGCCCAGGGCGCCAGTTGTTAAAGGATTAAAGAAATATGAAACTCCAAAACTCTACAGTTTACCTATATTATAAAATGTACTTCCTAAGTATACTTTGTGGAAAAGCAGATAGTGGCTCAGGAGTGTGCACGTCTGCAGGACTATTTGGCAGCATTTTTGCAAATATTCTCTTACCACTGTTATACATTGTGAATACACTGCTGCCACCTAGTGCTCAAAAGCATTCTTACAAAACCGCTGCTATGTAGTTCTTCAGAAACATGCAGGGCACACTACGTACCTAGGTATTCTCTTCAGCAAAATTACCATGACAATAAGTAACGTTAATAGTAGAAGTAAATTGGAAGCTTTTTATTTTTAAATTGTATTCTTTACCTGAATTATGAAAGAAAAAAAAATGATATTTCATGTCCCTTTAAAGAATACTGAGACTGCTGGTTATTACCTTTGGATGCACATTAAATCATTTATTTATATGCTGCTGGGGTTTTATTTATTTATTTATTTACTTACTTGTTTTTTTGTTTTTTTTTGTGTTTTGAATGCCCCATCTCATTTTTGCTCATGAATTTTAGAGGCAACGTGGGAATCAATGTGAGCCTAATTTGCATACTCTTACCCATAACTGCCTGCTCCAGTGAAAACACTGTTAGCTGAAGTTTTCTGTGGGGGAAAGTTACCCAATCTGTGGAGATGTGCCTAATTAAACATTATTTTATATCATTGTATTAAATGGTGGATGTTTTTTGTCTTGCATGCATATGTGTGTGTCATTATTTAGAATCACCTTCTTTATTGGGTGGTTTTTATTTTTAGGCTAGGGCTTTGGGCTGCAATAGTGCTAAATGCCCTTTTAAGGGCAATGCCCATCCAAATGCCCTTTTCAGGGCAATGGGAGCTTAGGTTTTTTTAGTTAGGTTTTTATTTGGAGGGCTGGTTGTGTGGTTGGTGGGTTTTACTGTTGGGGGGGTTGTTTGTATTTCTTTTCAGGTAAAAGAGCTGATTTCTTTGGGGCAATGCCCCGCAAAAGGCCCTTTTAAGGGCTATTGGTAGTTTAGTTTAGGCTAGGGTTTTTTTTATTTTGGGGGAGCTTTTTTGACTTGATAGGGCTATTAGATTAGGTGTAATTAGTTTAAATATCTTGTAATTTTTTTAATGTAATTTAGGTAATTGTATTTAATTTATTTAATTGTATTTAATTTAGGTAATTTATTTAATTATAGTGTAGTGTTAGGTGTTAGTGTAACTTAGGTTTGGTTTTATGTTACAGGTGAATTTGTATTTATTTTAGCTAGGTAGTTAGTAAATAGTTAATAATTATTTAGTAACTATTCTACCTAGTTAAAATAAATACAAACTTGCCTGTAAAATAAAAATAAACCCTAAGCTAGATACAATGTAACTATTAGTTATATTGTAGCTAGCTTAGGGTTTATTTTACAGGTATTTAGTTTTAAATAGGAATTATTTAGTTATTAATTGTAGGTTTTATTTAGATTTATTTTAATTATATTTAAGTTAGGGGGTGTTAGGGTTAAGGTTAGACTTAGGTTTAGGGGTAATAAATTTAGTATAGTGGCGGCGACGTTGGGGGCGGGAGATTAGGGGTTAATAAATATAATGTAGGTGTCAGCGATGTTGGGGCAGCAGAATAGGGGTTAATAAATATAATCTAGGTGTCGGCAATGTTGGGGGCAGCAGATTAGGGGTTAATAAGTATAATGTAGGTGTCAGCGATGTCGGGGTCGGCAGATTATGGGTTAATAAGTGTAAGATTAGGGGTGTTTAGACTCGGGGTTCATGTTAGGGTGTTAGGTGTAAACATAAATGTTGTTTCCCCATAGGAATCAATGGGGCTGCGTTACAGAGATTTACGCTGCTTTTTTGCAGGTGTTAGACTTTTTCTCAGCCGGCTCTCCCCATTGATGTCTATGGGGAAATCATGCATGAGCACGTACAACCAGCTCACCGCTGACTTAAGCAGCGCTGGTATTGGAGTGCGGTATGGAGCTCAATTTTGTTCTACGCTCACTTCTTGCCTTTTAACGCCGGGTTTATAAAAACCTGTAATACCAGCGCTGTAGGTAAGTGAGTGGTGACAATAACTTTCAAGTTAACACCGCACCCCTCATAAAGCAAAACTCCTAATCTAGCCAAATGTTTGCTGAGGTTTTCTGTGCAAAAAGTCACCAAATGTGTTTAGATTTACAAATTAATTATTTTATGTCAGTGTTTGTCTGTGTGTGAGTTTTCCCAATATTTGCTCACCTGATGAAATGCATTATACATATTCTTACTGGAGTCCTCTCCTGATCCTAGGGTCTGAGCTAGAAGATAAGGATATGGTAGCTTTGTAACCACAAAAAGTGCATAAAGGTACACTGTCCTGTGTGTATTCATCTGTGGGGTGACACTTGGAATTTTGCTCTTTATCTAATTCAATTTATATTATAATTTTTATTAAAGCAATATACTGTGTGAACATACAGGAAACACTGCACATACCTTCAATTCACCATGTTATCGTTAACGGAATCAGTTACTCTGCATACCGCTGTCCCAGAGACTTTAATGTGGGTGGCTTCCACGTATGCCAACTACCCCAGCCTACCACAGGAACACTCTGATTTGGTGGCTGGTTTCAATAAGCATCTGGCTACAGTGAGACGCTACAGATGATGGAACACAAATGTCCATTTATTGAGAAATGTCCTCACTACTCTGTACTTGAAATAGCAACACAAACAAAATCCCAAGATTTATAGATAAAATAAAAATAACTTTTATACAAAACACCTCCAGCACAGTAAAGCAGCATGCCAAAAAGGTCTATCATGTTTCAGCTATTGCTGTAATCATAGACAATGGGATCATTTTCCCACCTCTAATGGTCTGAACAATTGCGTTTCATTGGTGTAGCTCTAAATTCACTGCCAGGTCTTCCATATCCTCTAAATAAATGCAAAACACGTATTACCCTAATAGAAAAACACATGCATACAAAGATTGAGGTGATTGTAAGATAACTATATCTGAAAACAGGTTCATCTGGTTTGTATTGGCTGCAGCATTTTGTCCTTGCTAACTTTGCTCTCTCCAGGAAATTATCCCTTTCCTCAAACTTCATTAAATGTTGTTGCCTGTTGAGGGAACTGGCAAATCACTGGGATAGCCCCTGTTTTATAGAATTCAAAGAGGGTAGCCCTTGTGAGTGTTATATTCATAGGAGTCTAGAAAAATACTCTTTGACAAATCTGCATAAAAACATTCATTTAGCTGCAACATTACAGTCAATTGGAATAGTAAGGGTAATTAACATGTGTTGTATTTGACTTGTTAGCACCTCTTTGCAAATGTAAAGAGTTTTAATGACAAACGTGTTGTACTCACGCAGCTGTTTGTACAAATGATAGCTGTGCAAAATACATCACTGGTAATGTTTTTACAAGTTGCTTCAGGTCCTGCAAGCCATTATATTTTACTTAAAGAAACAGAACAATGCTGTTAATTTCTTCTTTGGGGTCAAAAAGATCAAGAAGGTAAAAAAACAGAAACTTCCAGTTTCATCACACATTATTTGCACAAGAGTAATGCAGCTATTGTGTACATATAGGTGACAAGTACAGCAGCTTACGTCAGATACGTTGTTACCTCTCATGTGGCCTATTAAAATTAAAATTAAAGGTATATGATACACAACATTTTTCTTTAGTGAAATAGATAGACCATGTATTTTTAAACAACTTTCCAATTTAAGTGGCTTACCTATGTGTTCAGCTAGCTCCCAGTAGTACAGTACAAAAGAAATTTGGAAAGTTGTTTAAAAAAATGTATGTGCTATCTGAATCATATATCTGAATCATAAAATACAATTTGGGTTTCATGCCCCTGATTTCTTAATGAAATAAAACATCCTGTTTTATATACACAAATGTCAGATTTATTGCAAAACCCTTATTCATTTGCCACAAAACTATGTATAGTAGTTTTTTTTGCGTTTTTCAGATCACTGAAACTTTTTATTATAACCCCAAAGGGTAAGAAAGAAAGGAATCATTATTTTGTAATAAAATGAATAAATAAAACAGTCAAGGAGATAACATCATGCATCAAAATTACCCCACAAAATTTGCTGCCTCTCCTAAATCCTGTTGTCCTAAGCCCAGGCCTAGTTGGCCTAGGTTAAAATACTACTCACTCTACACAATGAGGCCTATGTATCAAAGGTCTTGGGGACCTGATCCGACAGTGCGGATCAGGTCCGCAAGACCTCGCTGAAGGCGGAGAGCAATACGCTCTCTGTATTCAGCATTGCACCAGCAGCTCACAAGAGCTGCTGGTGCAACGCCGCCCCCTGCAGACTCGCGGCCAATCAGCCGCCAGCAGGGAGGTGTCAATCAACCCGATTGTACTCTATCGGGTTGAATTGTGGCGATTCCTGTCTGCCTGCTCAGAGCAGGTGGACAGGGTTCTTTAGACCGCTGCTCCATAACTTGCGTTTCTGACTCGACAGAAACACGGGCCTCAATAAGTACATACTTTGTACATAAAGAGTATTGTACCACTTTCTTTTCTCTTACAGAAACCACCTGACCTGAAGGTATTGACTGAATAGCATAAAAAAATAAACACATTGGGTTCAACAGTCAAAGGAACTTGATAAATGTTCAACACTCACAGATCAATTGTTAGCACATATGGATCTGCACATGCGCAAACAATAAAAATCGGGATTTTCACAGATTTTAGTGTGTTGCTGTTTTACAAGTATAAATTCTACTCTGAAAAAAGCCGCCATGAAGGCCCGCCATCTTCTGCATTCAGAGGTATCCAAAACCTCCAAATGTACACGTGTACTGAATAGGTCATCATCATTATCAATATGTAATTTTAATAACATGGATAAAACATATCTACAAGATATTGACAATTCAAAACGATTATTCATTTATAAGGTCTGATGATCTAAAGCTCTCAGCTCTGGTGAGATGATCTATGACATCTTGTCAGTCCTGCGATTTTTTTCTCACTTTCAATATATGATTATTCACTCTTAGGGGCCAATTTATCAAGGGCCGAATGGCCCCTGATGCCCCTGTTTCCGCACAAGCCTTGAGGCTCGCGGGAAACAGCAGTTATGAAGCAGCGGTCTTAAGACCGCTGCTCCATAACTGGTCCGCTGCCTCTGAGGCTGCGGTCTGCAATCCGCACGATCCTATACGATCAGGCTAATTGACACCCCCTGTTAGCTGCTGATTGGCCGTGAATCTGCAGGGGGGCAGCATTGCACAAGCAGTTCACCAGAACTGCTTGTGCAATGATAAATGCCAACAGCATATGTTGTCGGCATTCATCAAAGTCTGTCGGACATTATGCGCTGAAACGAATCATGTCAGACAGACCGATGATAAATCAGTCCCTTAATCTCAATATTGTTTCATAACACAAATGGATACATATACATATTGAATTGGAAAAGTGTCTTCTATGATTAGAGCAAGAGAATGGCTTTCAGTTTTTTTTTCTTTTACAAATGATTTTTTATTAATCTTTATTTGGAATTTAAATCTAAGGAGAGGTGAAAGGGAAGCAGGGAGAAACAATCGTCTAGATTACGAGTTCGGCGTTAGCTTTAAAAAGCAGCGTTAAGGGGTCCTAACGCTGCTTTTTAACGCCCGCTGGTATTAAAAGTCTGGCAGGTACAGGTGTACCGCTCACTTTTTTTCCGCAACTTTTCCATACCGCAAATCCCTTTACGTCAATTGCATATCCTATCTTTTTAATGGGATTTTCCTAACGCCGGTATTACAAGTCTTGGAAGAAATGAGCGGTACAGCCTCTACCTCCAAGACTCCTACCGCATATAAAAGTCAGTAGTTAAGCGTTTTATGGGCTAACGCCGGAAAATAAAACTCTTAACTAAAGTGCTACAAAGTACACTAACACCCATAAACTGCCTAATAACCCCTAAACCGAGCCCCCCCCCCACATTGCAAACACTAAAATAATTTTTTTTAACCCCCAATATGCCGACCGGACATTGCCGCCACTATAATAAATGTATTAACCCCTAAACCGCTGCACTCCCGCCTTGCAAACACTATAATAAATTTTATAAACCCCTAATCTGCCGTCCCTAACATCGCCGCCACCTACCTACAATTATTAACCCCTAATCTCCCGCCCCCAATGTCGCCGCTACTATAATAAAGTTATTAACCCCTAAACCTAAGTCTAACCCTAACACCCCCCTAAGTTAAATATAATTTTAAAAAATCTAAATAAAATTACTAATGTGTAATAAATGCCATAATTTCCTTACATTTATAAGTTATATGTTTATATGTACTGTATTATATCACATTATTTATTCTGATCAATTTGACATGAAACACAGTATGCCCTCAACACCATACCATATCAAAACAACTATACTGCTAATTATTCCAAAATTAATAGCATTTATACATCTGTTATATTTTCAGAGCTGTGTTTAAACTTTCACAAACATCTAGTATATAATCATATGACATGATTCAGATATCCCATGCAGGCAATCTTGCATGGTATCCTCTAGCCCCATCTGAAAAATAGAAAAATTATGTTATATGTAACTAAACAATGGGATTATCACAATTTCCAATCAATTTATTACAGGTTTGAATCTATTTTCATATATATATAGCAAACACAGCAATTATCCCTTTAATATAATATGTCCCTGAATATATGTATATATATATACACACACATATATTAATTCCTATGCTGTCTTTTAACAATGGGTTTATTTCAATTGCCATTTAATCTATTACACAATTTTAATCCATCTCCCACATATATATTCATTTCTATGCAGTGTTCAAAACCACGACTTTTCCATACCGCAAATCCCCTTAAGTCAATTGCGTATCCTATCTTTTTAATGGGATTTTCCTAACGCCGGTATTACAAGTCTTGGAAGAAATGAGCGGTACAGCCTCTACCTCCAAGACTCCTACCGCATATAAAAGTCAGTAGTTAAGAGTTTTATGGGCTAACGCCGGAACATAAAACTCTTAACTAAAGTGCTACAAAGTACACTAACACCCATAAACTGCCTATTAACCCCTAAACTGAGCCCCCCCCACATTGCAAACACTAAAATAAAAATTTTTAACCCCCAATATGCCGACCGGACATCGCCGCCACTATAATAAATGTATTAACCCCAAAACCGCCGCACTCCCGCCTCGCAAACACTATAATAAACTTTATTAACCCCTAATCTGCCATCCCTAACATTGCCGCCGCCACCTACCTACAATTATTAACCCCTAATCTCCCGCCCCCAACGTCGCCCCCAAAAATCTAAATAAAATTACTATAATTAAATAAATTAATCCTATTTAAAACGAAATACTTACCTATAAAATAAACCCTAATATAGCTACAATATAACTATTAAGTAAATTGTAGCTATTTTAGGATTTATTTTTATTTTACAGGCAACTTTGTATTTATTTTAACTAGGTCCAATAGTTATTAAATAGTTAATAACTATTTAATAACTACCTAGCTAAAATAAATACAAATATACCTGTAAAATAAACTCTAACCTAAGTTACAATTACACCTAACACTACTCTATAAATAAATAAATTACCTAAATTAAATTACAATTAAATTAAATAAACTAAATTACAAAAAAAACAACAAACACTAAATTACAGAATCCCCCTAATAAAATAAAAAGCCCCCCAAAATAATAAAATTCCCTATCCTAAACTAAATTACAAAGTAATCAGCTCTTTTACCAGCCCTTAAAAGGGCTTTTTGCGGGGCATTGCCTCAAAGTAATCAGCTCTTTTACCTGTAAAAAAAAGAAATACAATACCCCCCCCAACATTACAACCCACCACCCACATACCCCTACTCTAAAACCCACCCGATCCCCCCTTAAAAAAAACTAACACTACCCCATTAAAAATCACCCTACCTTGAGCCGTCTTCGACCAGCCGGGCACCGATGGGGCAGAAGAGGACATCCAGAATGGCAGAAGTCTTCATCCTATCCGGGCAGAAGAGGACATCCGGACCGGCAGACGTCTTCATCCAGGCGGCATCTTCTATCTTCATCCTTCCGGAGCAGAGCAGAGCCATCTTCTATCCAGCCGATGCAGAGCCATCCTCTTCAATCGAAGTCCTAGCGAAGAATGAAGGTTCCTTTAAATGATGTCATCCAAGATGGCATCCCTCGAATTCCGATTGGCTGATAGGATTCTATCAGCCAATCGGAATTAAGGTAGGAAAAATCCGTTTGGTTGATTTAATCAGCCAATCGGATTGAAGTTCAATCCGATTGGCTGATTGGATCAGCCAATAGAATTGACCTTGCATTCTATTGGCTGATCCAAATATTTCTTTAAAATGTGTAATAAATGCCATAATTTCCTTACATTTATAAGTTATATGTTTATATGTACTGTATTATATCACATTATTTATTCTGATCAATTTGACATGAAACACAGTATGCCCTCAACACCATACCATATCAAAACAACTATACTGCTAATTATTCCAAAATTAATAGCATTTATACATCTGTTATATTTTCAGAGCTGTGTTTAAACTTTCACAAACATCTAGTATATAATCATATGACATGATTCAGATATCCCATGCAGGCAATCTTGCATGGTATCCTCTAGCCCCATCTGAAAAATAGAAAAATTATTTTATATGTAATTGAACAATGGGATTATCACAATTTCCAATCAATTTATTACAGGTTTGAATCTATTTTCATATATATATATATATCAAACACAGCAATTATCCCTTTAATATAATATGTCCCTGAATATACGTATATATATATACACACACATATATTAATTTCTATGCTGTCTTTTAACAATGGGTTTATTTCAATTGTCATTTAATCTATTACACAATATAATCCATCTCCCACATATATATTCATTTCTATGCAGTGTTCAAAACCATACAAAATCCAGCAGATCACACAGGGAATTGCAAATGCCAATTTGTCTGTTTCTTGTACATGGAGACGTCATAAACAGCATATGTGGCGGTGATGTCCGGAGCGGCAGATTAGGGGTGAATAGTATAATGCAGGTGGCGACAATGTTGGGGGCGGCAGATTAGAGGTTAATAAGTGTAAGATTAGGGGTGTTTAGACACGGGGTTCATGTTAGGGTGTTAGGTGTAGACATTAAAAATATTTTCCCATAGGAAACAATGGGGCTGCGTTAAGAGTTGAACGCTGCTTTTTTGCAGGTGTTAGGTTTTTTTTCAGCTGTCTCAGCCCCATTGTTTCCTATGGGGAAATTGTGCACGAGCACGTTTTGCCAGCTTACCGCTACCATAAGCAACGCTGGTATTACAGGTAGAAGTGGCGCTAAATTTGCTCAACGCTCACTTTTCTGAGGCTAACGCAGCCATTCAGAAAACTTGTAATACCAGCGTTGTTTAAAGTGAGCACTGGGAAAAAAAGGAGCGTTAGCACTGCAAGTTTTACCGACAAAACTTGTAATCTAGCCGAATATGTTTCAGTTTTGTTAGTTCTCTAAAAGTCAGGAGATGTTTTGTATCATTATCCGGTGTTATTTACCAGACTTTACTCCAGCCATGGGCTTATGCTTCAGCATTTCTACACTTAGAACACCGAAGCCTGTCTTTTACAGCAGCTCCTGCCTTCCTTAGGTGCATGCAGCTGCACTCTGTGATAATTTAAGGGGCCATGCCTAATTTTAGGTACTACCACCTAAGTGGCACAAGTGTTGAGTTCCTATATAAATTCACTCAGTCCATCACTCTGGGCTGAGTTATTGAGCAGTATACAGTGTTGCAAATACCCTGATGAATCTTCTGTACTTGCTGTACCAGTGGCAACATACCTTAATCCTATTGTACCAGTTACACCTACCTGGTATCCTTTACCAGCCTCACCACCTGTACCTGCTGGGCTGCCTGTGCCTGCGGAATCTCCTGTACTTGCTATACCAGTGGCAACATACCTGAGTCCTATCCCATATCAGCCTCACCACCTGTACCTGCTGGGTTTCCTGTGCCTGCTGAATCTCCTGCACTTGCTGTACTAGTGGCAACATACCTGAATCATATTCCATATGAGCCTCACCACCTGTACCTGCTGGGTTGCCTGTGCCTGCTGAATCACCTGTACTTGCTGTACCAGTGGCAACATACCTGAATCCTATCCCATACCAGTCTCACAACCTGTACCTGCTGGGTTGCCTGTGCCTGCTGAATCACCTGTACTTGCTGTACCAGTGGCAACATACCTGAATCCTATCCCATACCAGTCTCACAACCTGTACCTGCTGGGTTGCCTGTGCCTGCTGAATCTCCTGTACTTGCTGTACCAGTGGCAATATACCTGAATCCTATCCCATATGAGCCTCACCACCTGTACCTGCTGGGTTGCCTGTGCCTGCTGAATCTCCTGCACTTGCTGTACCAGTGGCAACATACCTGAATCCTATCCCATATGAGCCTCACCACCTGTACCTGCTGGGTTGGCTGTGCCTGCTGAATCTCCTGTACTTGCTGTACCAGTGGCAACATACCTGAATCATATCCAATACCAGCCTCACCACCTGTACCTGCTGGGTTGCCTGTGCTTGTTGAATCTCCTGTACTTGCTGTACTAGTGGCAACATACCTGATTCATATCCTATACCTGTCTCACCACCTGTACCTGCTGGGTTGCCTGTGCCTGTTGAATTTCCTGTACTTGCTGTACTAGTGGCAACATACCTGAATCCTATCCCATACCAGCCTCACCACCTGTACTTGCTGGGTTTCCTGTGCCTGCTGAATCTCTTGTACCTTGTTGATAGACTGATCTCACGGTACACAACCTTTGGCCTTTCCTTGGACTTTGCTCTTGCTTTACCCCTTGTTATTAGACTGATCTTACGGTGCCCGACCTTTGGCCTGTCCTTGGACTCTTCTGTTGCTTTATGCCTTGGTACCTTGTTGCTGGACTTATTTCACAAGTTCCAGTTTATCTTGCGTTATTAAAGCCTTTAACTGATTTCTTGTTTCCTTTGTATCTATTCTTGCGGTTGAGTTTCACTCACCTAAACCCTTTCTCCCGGATAACATAAGTCTGCCAGTAGTTCACTTTGATTTGTATTTGTCAGTAAAAAAAAGTATTTATTAAAAGTATGTGTAAAATGTAAATCTTCTTTTACCTCTGTTATTTTACCAAAAACTTCTAATAAAAAAAAAAAAAGATACTGACAGCTGCAAAATCCATACAGATATCGTTGCCACCTATATATCTATCTATCAGTAAATGACATAAAAAAATATTTTAATACAAAAACAAACACTACTCTATTCAAATTGTAAAAAAATCACATGGACTCCCATTAACCTTATTATACATTATATAAGGAATGTTGTCAATGTTTCTGATTGGCTGAAGAGGTGATAGCGATGGATGGAAAGTTAAAAAGAGTGCTAATCCGCTATTTTAGATTTTGCACTGTTTTGTTTGGTGTTTTGCTTCCAGAGGTTGTTGATCGACAGCCATTATCAGTCATTCAGGGTTCCGTTGTGGGGAAATAGAGGTCAAACCTCATGGCAGTTATCAAGCTTTGCTGTGTTTGACTTGGGAAGATTGTAATTGCTTTGATTTGTTTTTCCAAATTCCAAAAAATAAATCAGAAAGATTTCAATCTACCCCAATGTTTGTGACAGATTCTTGAGGTTTTTTTTTCATTGCATTATAATTTTGTAAGATTAATGTATTAGCTATAATACTATGGCTAGAGTTAAACTGTAATTTTTATTGTGTATACTATTTACAATAAAATTTATATTCTTCATGAGATTTAAAGGGATATGCAAGTGCAAAAAGAAAAGGCAATAATGGATTAGAACATTTTATTATTGCACTGTTGCTTGTATATAATCATGTGTTCGATCACTGCAAAGGGGTTTAAACACACAGTTAAAACCAGCACCAAAGCAGCAATGCACAGTTGGGAGCTAGCATTTATAGGCGTCAACCAACAGCTAGCCCCCAGTAGTGCGTTGTGGCTCCAGACCTAAGTAAGCTTTTTATATTCAATCATATAAGTGCATTGAAAAGTGTCTTAAAATTGCCTGCTCTATCTTAACCATGAAAGCTTAATATTGACTTTCATGTCCCTTTAAGGGATACATTTTAATTATTAACATTTTATCATCCTTGTAAGGCAGTGCCGGTTCTTTGCTCCATTATAACAAAACTGCGTGTTTAACGGCACAGACACATATACACTGTATTCCTCCAACAAGGACAGGAATGAGTCAGTTGCAGTAAACAGGAGCGTGGCTTCCTACCTTTAATGTGACTTGTAGGTAAAGGTCACTTAAATGACACGTTGTATGATGCAAATGGAGAGAGCTTGAGATGTAAGGGGGCACTGAAGGGATGCATGTAGGTCCTGGTCATTAGACTGATTTAACAGACTGCACTATAACTTAAAGGAGCATTGCTCCATTTTCTTAATACCCTTTATTGAAGGGCTAGCAATACATTACTGGGAGTTATCTGAACATATTGATAGAGACAATCACAAGGGCCATATATTTTCAGCCACTCCCAGTAGTACATTGTTGCTGAGTCTACCTAGGTATTGTTTTCAAACAAAGGATACAGAGAGAAGGAATTTGATAATGGAAGTGAGTTGGAAAGTTGTTTTCAATTGCACGTTCTATCAGAATTCTGAAAGTTAAATAATGACTTGACTGTCACTTTAAAGCAGCACTAACGTCATTTCTTCCTTTGCTGTATCTGAAAGGGGTCATGAAAAAGGAAAATAGTTTGGATTTATTTTTGAGTTATAGGACATTTTAAAATGTATTATAGTTTTTTTTTGTTTGTTTTTATAAAACCAAATGTTTCTGTGCTGCAGAATAAAAATATTTTGCATTGAATAACCACTTATTACAGCATAATAAAATAGCAATAGCACTTACTTTGAATTTTAAATGAGCGGTGGATTGTTTTCTGGCAAATTTGAAAATGAATTTGATTTTCCCTCCCAATGTATCATGTGACTGCAATCAACCAATCACATAATGCATATATGTATATTGTGTGCGCTTTTGCACATGATCAGTAGGAGTTGCAGCCTTAGAGAGTGTGCATATAAAAACATTGTGCATGTTTTGATAACGGAAGTTAATTGGAAAGTCTTTTAAAACTGTATGCTCTATCTGAATCATGAAACATTAATTTTGACTTTAGTGTCCCTTTAATGCTTGTGGGGTGTGTCACTGTCTACCAATACAGCTGTTGGTTTGTTCCTTATAAGGCAGTACCCTGCTGCATGCATTTACCATTAGTTTCAAAATCAAAATAAATATTTTTAATTTAATGGTATGCTAAACCCAAATTTTCCTTTCAAGATTCAGACAGAGCATGCAATTTTAAGCAACTTTCTATTTTACTCCTATTGTCAATTTTTCTTCGTTCTCTTGCTATCTTTATTTGAAAAAGAAGGCATCTAAGCTAAGGAGCCAGACAATTTTTGATTCAGCACCCTGGGCAGGACTTGTTTATTGATGGGTGCATTTAGCCACCCAAGTTGTGAAAAAAAAAAAATGGACCGGGTTCTAAACCAGGGGTGGGCAGGCTTTTGTAAGACAAGGGCTACCTCTAATTTTATTCTAAGAGACGTGGTCAACTAGCTAAAAAAAAAAAAAAAAATTCACTGGCTGAAAATTGTATTTTTGCCTCAAATAGGACCTGCTGGCTGAAAATTTTATTTTTGGCTCAAATAATACAGCTTTAAAAATCAGCCGCCCTCTTTAATAATAAATACATCCCCGCTCTTTACTTACTGTGAGAGCTCTCTCATTGTCGCGACCATCAAGCAACCTTATCTGTGTACCGTGCCTCTGCGTATGAATAAATAGTCTCACAATCAAGACAGCTCGAGTCTAGGGCTAGCAGAGTAGTCAAACCTGGAACACATGAGAAACTCACAGCTCAGGTACAACGATGACAAAAAACTATTCTCAGCCAATCATAGACAGACTCATTCTACAAAGTAATTTTACTGGCTGGACACCATGTCAGGTTGATTAGGGGGCAGGTCCTGTTGGCTGCTCTCCATCCATCCATCCGCTATTGCAAATAGTTGGGACAGTGACAGCAGCAGGACCTGCAGGCTCTGTACCGCCTTACACAGCAACCAGAGACTGGTATAGCAGCAACAGCACTGACCTGCACAATTTGGTGACAACAAATTCTGGGGACAGAAAGCTGCAGAAACTACACAAAGTATAGCTAATATTAGTGTGTCAGAGAAAGTATCAGAGAGCAGCATCAAAGCCTGGTACAGAGTAAGTAAAAGAACCTGAGGGGAGTAACAGACCCAGGAGAAAAAAAACCACCAGACCATTCACCCAGCAGAGCCTGGTGACAAGAAACAGAGGACAGAACTATAAAGTAGCCGATTTCAAAAGTCTGCATAAGAGAAACTTTATTCATACATCTACAGTGGCAAGCTCTTCACTCAGAATCTAGATGTGTGAGAACTGTTTCTCTTATTATGCAGACTTTTGAAATCTTCCAGGCGGTCACCTCAAAATTCACTCGCGGTCCACTGGTAGACCCCGATCTACCTCTTGCCCACCCCTGTTCTAAACTTACAATCTTGCTTTTCAAATGAAGATAGCAAAAGAATTAAGAAAAATTGATAATAGGAGTAAATTAGAAAGTTGCATAAAATTGCATGCTCTATCTGAATCATGAAAGAAGAAAATTTGGTTCAGTGTCCCTTTAACTATATTCATATCAAACATATTTTGACCACATTTATTTTTCTGATTCCTTTTGTCTTTTTTTTATTTTTTCCTTTTCCTTTTTAATTCTGATTTTTTAATTTACTTTTTGCATACAGCTGCTAAGTTGTTTTTTTGTTGTTGTTGCAAGTCAATTTACTGAAGTTGGTGTCCTTTTGGGTACCTACCAGATAAAGAAAGATATTTAAAGGGACAGTAAAGTCAAAATTAAACTTTCATGATTCAGTCAGAGCATGCAATTGTAAACAACTTTCCAGTTCACTTCTGTTATAAAATTTGCTTAGTTCTCTTGGTGTCTTTTATTGAAGAGTAAAACTAGGCACGTTCATAAGAACTCAGGAGTGTGCAAGTGTCTTTAGTATACTATAGCAGCAGTGTTTTGCAACATTGTATAATAAAGCTACAAATAATGTTGCAAAACACTGATGCCATAGAGTACTAAAGACACGTGCACACTCCTTAGCTCCTATAAGCCTACCTAGTTTTACTCTTCAATAAAAGATACCATAGAACGAAGCAAATTTAATAACAGAAATAAATTGGAAAGCTGTTTAAAATTGATTGCTCTATCTGACTCACAAAAGCTTAATTTTCCCTATACTGTCTATCTAACTTATAGTTGCAATGACAATATGGGGTCGATTTATCAAAGGCTTTGTCTGCCTTTGCACCCCTACAACTGCAGGTTCTCACAAGAGTGGTAGCTCCTGCCCACACGTGATTGGCTGTGCGCGGGCAGGGGGTGGCATTGCACAAGAACACAAAATAGTGATAAATCGACCCTTATATATGTGATTATTATATATATATCTTGTATTTCTTTAAAATTTCTAATACAATTAATTTAAAAATAAATAGTGCTTTTTTGGACTACAGGAATGT
This sequence comes from Bombina bombina, assembly GCF_027579735.1. Classification (NCBI taxonomy): domain Eukaryota; kingdom Metazoa; phylum Chordata; class Amphibia; order Anura; family Bombinatoridae; genus Bombina; species Bombina bombina. The sequence continues at coordinate 1,223,442,060 of NC_069500.1, read as the reverse complement.
GTTGCATTCAGGGCCGGTGCTCGGATTTTTGGCTACACAGGCGAATACACATTTTGCCGCCCCCCCCCCCCAAAAAATAAATAAAAAATAAATATATGATTTACCCTGCCATTACTGATTCTTAACAAAATGTTCTAGTAATGTGTAATGGATATAATAGTTAATTTCTACATATCAATGTGCCAAAGTGATGGCTCTGCACAACATAGCAGGTAACAAAATGTTCATACAATATATATATATATATATATATATACACACACAGTATATATATATATATATATATATATATATATATATATATACATATACATACATACACACACATATTTACACATACTCATGCACACACATTTATACACATACATATTTAGACACTCATGCACATACATTTATACATACATACACACACACACATATTTACACATACTCGTGCACACACATTTATACACATACATATTTACACACTCATGCACACACATTTATACATTCATACACACACACACATATTTACACATACTCATGCACACACATTTATACACATACATATTTAGACACTTATGCACACACATTTATACACACACATACATATTTGCGCACACACACAAACATACATACATACATAATGACAGACACACACACATTTAGACACACACAATGACAAAGGGCACACATACATACACACACACATACATAAGCAAATGAACAATAGATTATTCTCCGTCCTAAATACAAATTGTGAATCTCTCAAACAAGCTGCAGGCATAGGTTATTATGGGATATGGCTGTTCTATGGGTTATGAGATGAAATCAGGTATTTTATTAAGAATATTTTTTAAGTATATTATCTGAAGGGTAAGGGTCTGGCGCCGTCTATAATGTACTGATTTTAAATTTAACCAGCAAACCCATAATAAGCAGGAGCCAGGCCAGCCTCTAAATCTATGGATGGAATAATTGTATTTTAACGTCCCTGCAGCTGGCCAGGCCTGTGTCCACACCATAGGGCAAGTTTCTAATCCCATTTGGTATAAATTACTAGGCATATAGGACAGGTCAGTGTTCATATTCCAGGCACTTACAGGTAAGAAGACTAAATGGGGAATCAAACCAAGAGGGTGTTTTTTTTTATTAATTATTATTTCTTGCCAGCTAATAGGAATATAAACTGGATCTGGATGTTCATGTCAGGAAGAATCATTTTCACTCTAAGGGATAGAAAATAGGCTTTGTTTCTTTCTCAACCTGGGAATAATATATATATTGTGTATTCAAGCCAGGGGGTAGTTTTTTTCTATTGCAAACTGGTAGAAAAAAAACTGTATTTTTGTCTAGGGTTTTTTATTTCTGTTTTTATCCCCAGTTAGTTTTAATCAAATTCAGGAGCTGTCAGGATTTAAGCCCTATATTATGGATTATTAAAAAAATTGTCACATTAATTTATATACTGTATATCAATTAATATGATAATTTTTTTGAATAATCCATAATATAGGGCTTAAAGCCTGCTGACAGCTCCTGAATTTGATTAAAACTAACTGGGGGGGGGGGGGGGGGGGGAATAAAAACAGAAAAAAAAAACCTAGACAAAAATACAGTTTTTTTTTCTACCAGTTTGCAATAGAAAAAAACTACCCCCTGGCTTGAATACACAATATATATATTATTCCCAGGTTGAGAAAGAAACATGTCCCTGGCTTTAAAGCCTAGTTTTTTATCCCTTAGAGTGAAATTATTCTTCCTGACATGGACATCCAGATCCAGTTTATATTCCTACCAGCTAGCAAGAAATAATAATTTTAAAAAAAAAACACCCCCTTGTTTGATTCCCCACTTTAGAGTCTTCTTACCTGTAAGTGCCTGGAATATGAACACTGAGCACTGACCTGTCCTATATGCCTAGTAATTTATACCAAATGGGATTAGAAACTTGCCCTATGGTGTGGACACAGGCCTGGCCAGCTGCAGGGACATTAAAATACAATTATTCCATCCATAGATTTAGAGGCTGGCCTGGCTCCTGCTTATTATGGGTTTGCTTTGCTGGTTAAATTTAAAATCAGTACATTAGACGGCCCCAGCCCCCAGTCCAGACCCTCACCCTTCATGAGACCCCCCACGGGCCACTATCAATCAAGTGTGCTATGTGCCCACCCCCAGGACCACAGCCATTCCAGAACTTCCTACCTGCAATCCTCGCTCTCCTCACAGTCACTCCTCGTCGAGGACGACTTCACCTGGACTGGTCGTCTCATCTGAGGTCTGACTCTGCAACTGTGGGCAGCGAGCAGTGGGTAGCGGGGCAGGTAGCGGGCAGCGGGGCAGGTAGCGGGCAGCGGGCTCACTCACCTCACGTGGCTGATGGCTCAGATGGAGGATCATGGAGCCAGACAGTGTGTGACTCTCTGAGCCTGTAACGTGGAGACGTCAGGCGGCTGTGGCTGCTTTCTCCCGCTCTCAGGGTGAGTCAGTGACACAATTGAAGTGAGCTCCGCCTCCGCGCGCCTCGTCACCAGTCCTCCACTCCACTGAGCTCTCAGCTCTGACATCTTGTCGGTCACAAGCGCGCGCACAGCGTGCGCGGACTCCAGGCCAGCCCACTGTGGGAGGGAGCGGGACAGGGCTGGTGGAAATGGAATTGGTGACTGAGTGGTCTAAAGTCTAAAAACAGTGTTAAACACTTAAACAGTTTAGGTGCGACAGGTGCGCGGCACAGATGATGGTGATGGTGGATCAAATTTTCAAAAAATAAAAATGCATTTTTTTATCATCATAGGCAGCAGTCGGCACCGCTCTCAGCGCCCCCCTGCTGGTGCGCGCTAAGGCAAGCGCCTATGTTGCCTATTACAAAACGCCGGCCCTGGTTGCATTAAATGTCCCTTTTAGTGTGCTGCTAAGCTATCTTTACTGTACAAAACACTTTCCCCTTGCTTTATCTTGCACCTGTGACAACTCCTGTATAGAAACCAAGAACATTGTTCAAATAAATTAGCAGCTGCTGCACACACAGATTATATAATATTTAACAGCTGAAATATTTTGTTTAGAAAACAAAAATACTTAGTCAGCTATTCATACTCTCTAATCAATTTGTTTTAGGGATCTTGATGACCTCTTAATTGTATTTTTTTGGCCTGTGGTATGTAACACTTTTTGTTAGGGCTACCACCTTGGCCATGTTTTCCCGGACACTTATGAGTTACACATGCTGCAGGGTGTGCAGGGAGGAACAGGAATAGAGCTGTCCAGGGTCCCTATTTGTGTGCTGTTCAGGTGCGCAGTGTATGTTGCCCTCTACACACCCTGCAGCATTTGTCATCCCCATATATTATACTCATATTGCACAATTATGTATTTAAAACTTGTTGATTACATGCGGAATTCTGTCCATAGATATCAATATGAGCCTGTAATTTATATAAATAAAATTTCTCTTTACAGATGTTAGAGAAAATTAATTTAACGAAGTTCCGATGTAAACACTTGCTTATAAAAAATTAAATCACGCAATTGTCAATGCGATCATGTGATTTCAAGGCCAGTATCGGATGATGGGGGGACTGCCTACTATGCTAAGCACCCCCCAGTCCGATTATCGTTTTCCATAAAGCAGGAGGCTGCAGGGCGCCAAATAACAGGATGTTTCATGCTGTCTTAATGGTGTTAAGCGGTTACATTTAACATTTATATATTTTTTCGTTAATAATACTTCAACAGATTATGAAATTCATCTATGACAATGCACAGTATACATACCAGAGACTACTGAAGAAAACCTACTCAACACATTTCTATCATGTATAAGAAACAGCAGCATTTATACATATTGATATAACTTTAAATCTAAACTAATACTGCAGTGCTTCCTCTGCTTCTCACTGGCTAATAAGGTCAGCTGCCTCTTTTGTACTGGAGGAAAGGAACACACCTCTGCAAGTATGACAAGAAAACATTAATTTATTAAGGACAAGATTGTGAGGTTTTTGTTAAAACAAACATAATAACAATGGGGCCGATTTATCACTGGCCGAATGGGGCCGTAAACCCCTGTTTCCACGCAAGTCTTTTTCCTTAACTCGTCCGCTGCCTCTGAGGCTGCGGACATCAAACCGCCCAATCGAATACGATCGGGTTGATAGACACCCCCTGCTAGTGGCACATCTGCAGGGGGCGGCATTGCACAAGAAGTTTACCAGAACTGCTTGTACATTGTTAAATGCCGACAGCGTATGCTGTCGGCATTCAGCGATGCAGGGCAGACATGATTCGCTATAGCGAATCATGTCTGCCCGGGGTATGCTAAATCTACCCCAATGTCACTATAAAGGGACATTCCACAACAAGCCATACTAGATACAGTATATAGCTCCAGGATGGTTTGCTAATCAGGTTTGTACATTAAAAAAAGCAGAGTTCACAAGTTATCTGTCCCAGATTCTATTTAATAAAAACAAGTTACTCTAGCGTGACATACTGAACAAAACACAAACACAACAGTCTAAGCAATATTTGAAAAGTACAGTACAGTAAAAACATGCTTTTCTTTTTTTTTATGAAAAAGTAGACGTACATTCCTTACTAAGCAAACAATGAATTGCAATGAGGTGGCAGTAAATTTGTTTTCCACTAACATTTTATCAGAAACAGGTCTCAAAGTAAAACATGTGTGGGATGATTTAGAACGAGTGACTTGCGCTAAAAATAAATTCATGGACTAAATTTGTTTTTTTTTAAGAATGCGCTGTTTGTTTATGTTTGAAGAATCTGTTATTATGCCACTTTTATGTTTCAAAGCTACATTCCAGACAAAATAGAATTGCATAAGATTGCATTTCAAACTTAAAGGGGCAGTAAACCTAGCAAATAATGTTATATAATTCTGCACATAGTGCAGAATTATATCAAATTAGCTTAGTGCCAGCATTGTAAAGCAAAGGGTTAGATAGATATTTTACAACAAAAACAGAACGCCGCTCCTGGCTCTACTGAGCAGCTCTGTATTCTTCTCCTAAGCGCATTGGGGGCACGCTGTCTAGTTACAGCACGCCCGATCGCGCTATTAAACTCAATGTAGCTCAATCCCGCTCTGGTCTGATAGCGGGAGCGTGCTCGGGCCGGCTGTGATTAGACAGTGTGCTGCTTAGGAGAAGAAAACAGACCCCGATTGCTCCTTCAGATTCTCTATAAAGATCAGTCAGCACTATAAGGTCCATCACTGGATTTACAAAAACTTTACCTTGATAGCTGTCTATGTTGCTTTGCAACACACTGCTAATTGTAATCAATTTAAACATGAAAAATACTAATAGCAGTATGCAATGAAATTTGTGTTAATGGCACACTGTACTGTAATATTAATTTCTCCTTGTTGTGTTTATAGTGCCTTGTCTTACCAGCTGCACTGCATTAAATGTATAGGAAATTGTTCCTTTTAGGATTATGCTTGTATTTGAAAAGCTGATTTTGCTCACTGAATCCTCATCCCTTTGTTCTTAAAGGAATAGTCTAGTCAAAATTAAACTTTCCTGATTAAAATAGAGCAGGTAAAGCAACTTTCTGATTTACTCCTATTATAATTTTTTCTTCATTCTCTTGGTATCTTTATTTGAATGGAAGCTTAGAAGCCAGGCCATTTTTGTTCCAGCACCTGAGTAGTGCTTGCTGATTGGTGGCTACATTTGGACACCAATCAGAAAGTGTTAACCAGGTCTGAACCAAAAATGGAGTGGCTCCTATGCTTACATTCTTGTTTTTTCAAATAAAGATACCAAGAGAATGAAGAAAAATTGATAATAGGAGTAAATTAGAAAGTTGCTTAAAATTGCCTGCTCTATCTGAATCATGAAAGTTTAATTTTGACTAGACTATTCCTTTAAGTAGGAACAGCAGACTTCCTTATCTTTACTCTAAATATATACATATATATATTTGTAGATTGTAAATTCCCACAGGAATAGGGCCCATAATTCCTCATGTATTTGTTTGTCAAATGTTGTCTTCTCTCTTACAAATATTGTATCATGGTAGGCAATCCATCGGAGTAACCTGTATTTTAATAGGTAAACATAGCCGTGAGTGTGTAATATTTGTAGCACTGCCCTCTGTGTTAGATGCACCTTTTCAGCCATATAAGTCTCACCAGCTTTTCAGTGGTGAGAAATTCCAGTGAATGAAATATGTAGCACGCACAGTGACACTAAATCTATACAGGCATTATTAGAAGTGTTCCTACACATAAATCTAATTTTGTTTCAGCAAATGCACAGTCTGTGTTGTGTAGGAACACTACAAATACAGTGGGTCAGTCCATTTTTTGCAATATATCACCAGACACAGAGACTGCCGAGGTCAAAAAGGCAATTTCTTTTCGGTCTGACAATGTTTTGAATATCAGGTCCTCACTCCCTCTCAAGTCAAAGGGACAGTGTACAATATAATTTTTATTGTTTTAAAAAGATAGATAATCCCTTTATTACCCATTCCTCAGTTTTGCATAACCAACACAGTTATATTAATATACTTTTTACCTCTATGATTACCTTGTATCTAAGCTTCTTCTGACAGCCCCTTGATCACATGACAATTTATTTATTATCTATTGACTTGCATTTAGAATTGTGTTGTGCTAACTCTTAAATAACTCCTCGGGCGTGAACACAATGTTATCTATATGGCTCACATGAACTAGCAATCTCCTGTTGTGAAAAGCAAATTAAAAAGCATGAGATAAAAGGCTGTCTGTATTGGCTTTGAAACAGGCAGAAATTTAGAGGTTTAAGGTTATAAAGTATATTAATATATCAATGTTGGTTGTACAAAGCTGGGGAATGGGTAGTAAATGTATTATCTATCTTTTTTAAACAATAACAATTTTAGAGTAGACTGTCCCTTTAATGATATGAGTACATTGTATTTCAAACAAAATCCCACTAGCAAGTTCATTTTTGCTGCTGCCTCTTGGATACATAGCTTTTCTATTGGTAAAACTGCAGTATTAGTACTTTCAGTAGACACATACATTTTGTTATATGTTGGGGATTATATTGGTCTTGACAAAGTCTTGTGTATTAAGTTGAAACATGGACATGTATATGTAACTTTTTTTTATTTTTTATTTTATAATTTTTTATTGAGGTAATATATAAGTCAGTACAAGATAAACATTTACATAGGCCCTCAACCCGTAAGGGCCAATAACAGTGATATGCAGTACTATACATAAACCACAGATTATCTCCATATTATAAAGCATATAAAAGAAAACAGTTCAAAGTCTAAAGTCAAAGAAAATGCTGGCATTAAAATTCTGCCTATGTGGTTATTAAAGCCTAAGAAAGTGACCTCAAATTTTCTAAATTAGCATATAGGACCACTGTAAAGCCCTTGGGTCTATATTCATCCATATGTATGTAAAATTGTCAAGTAGAGAACCTATAGGGCCATAATTTTAGCCCATACTGTATATAAAGCACACTCCTCAAACTAAAGAGACCTCACTCAGATCTCTAACCACTCAGAAAATGTATAATAAAAGAGTAGAAGAGTAAGACTAACAATATATAATATATAGATAGGAGTATTACTAGCCGCTATATTATGGTAGCCATTTGTTAAATGGCAGGGTAATTAGAAGGAATCTGCGTTCCTGAGTTTAGTTACTAAACAAATACTGGGGGGAGACCCCCAGGGGGGGAATCGGGGCCAACCAACAATTAGTTCAAGACTATTTAAATAGGACTGTGAAGAAAGAAAATTCACAACTAAACTAAATAACTGAACTGATGGGTGCTCAGGCATAAACAATTAAGGGCTATCTGTTTTGCTTTGGAAAAATATATACACATACAGTAAGCATTGAGAAATTTGTACCTAAATACATCTCAAAGAAAGCAGTACATTTTTATATAGTATGTTGAAATATAAACATTCTAAAGTTAACTTTAACTTCAATAAGCACAATGGTTAAGATATGCCGCCCGGCCGTAGACAGCACACCAGCCCCCATGTCAAACAATGATATAGCATATGAAGAGTATTAGCCGTTGCACAAAATTTGGAAGCCTAGCAGTACCAAATTATACTTAATTAAAAACTTATTGTTACAATATAGGTACACAGTAGATGTAATATAAACATATTACTAATAATCTGAGCTTACTGATTGAGAGTGGTATATAGTTCACATATAAACATACGGAAACACAAAATAGTACCAGGGGCTCTGCAAGCACTATATCAATAAAAGAAAGATGTGTCTTTAAATGACAAGGAGGGTATTCACATAATTATAAATAAAACTAACCTTCAGGTAGTATAGAGTATGCGTTTAGGTTCCTATACTAAATAATACTTAGCAGTGGGAGACATAGCAAAAATATAGGTACAAATAAAACCCTTGTCTGGGGTCGCCATTTAAGCTTAACAAAGGGTCTATAGCACACCAGGAAATCAAGACAGGAATAGTAAAACATATAACAAAACCATTTGTTCATTAAACTATAAACTTATAACTTATTATTCCAAAGGAACCTTTAACAAAATAACAGGGGTAACAATATCAGACAGAACTGCGTAGCAAGTCTATCAATTCAACAATGTCTGATCCATATTGGTGTCTATGATACTGCAAATCGGTCTCATTAGGGACTTTAACCCACACCGACTGCTTGAACTGTCCAGACATCAGTATAGTAAGATTCCGGTCTGCACAAAGGAATATGAAGGGTCAGTGGCGGAACAAATAGGTAGATCCAGCATGGCAGCAAAGCCACATCAGCCTCAGAGAGCACGTTCAGCACACCTCCCTTAGGGAAGTTAGCCACTTTAGCAGAATCGCTCTCTAGGTCTCCACCAGTCTTAGCTTCAGATCGGATTGTCCCCAGCCGCTTTTTATCCCTTCTCCAGTCCCAAACTGCTGCATCTGATGTAGAGTCAGTCGACTCAGGAGTAGTTCAAGGTAGGTGCGCCACACTGTAGCACCTCAGCAAGGCCAACGCTCCCAGACGTAACTGAGGGCTGTGTTCGGGCATCACAACTCTTAGCTATGTAAAAGGTGGGTGTCTGTAGAGTGGGAACTGAGACTCTTGTCACTCTCTCATCCGGCAATAATACTCCCGGAGTGGTGCAGGAAACAGGATCCATCTGTTTCGTTACTGCCCTTTTGTCGGCAGCAATCAATAGGCCTGTGTCTGTGCCCGCTTCCTCTGCGTCAGTTAAAAGTTGAGGAGAGTTGCAACTCGTTATCAAGAGAACAAGCTTTCTCTCAGCCTCCATTATTATCGCATCCACTCTGCTGTATATATCCTCCATAGTGTCTGACCAAGTCGCTCCACGTGGTAAGACAACAAAGAAGAAAAAAGATGGCTGTTCACTTTAGGCCGCAGTATGCCAATCAGTAGCTTGTACACTTTGGCTCTGCGTAGGCTATATATATTTCTTCTAGATGTGACTGAGCTATAGACACACAGTGTAAATGATCCGTAGATCCTTTATTTTATCAATAAGTATAGTTATATGCCAGTCTGGCTCTGGAGCTCCTTCTCTGTGCGTCCGTTCTGTTCTGTGGCTGGCTCCGCCCCGCCTGTATATGTAACTTTTATGGCTTTTTAATAACCTTTTTAAACAACTTTTGAATATAAGGACCTGATAAATAAAATTCATTTTTCTATGAATTTTTGTATAGTAGCACACGGGCTGTTATAAAAGAGAGTGCTAGAATACTTAAAGTTGATACACACACAGGCTGTCAGGGTGCCAGGAATCAGACTGAGACGAGAAGTGCAAAAATAATCACACCTTTATTAATAACAAAAAAATAATAAAAAGTCAGAATCAGGAACAAGGAGAACAGCAGAGTCAGGAACAAGCCAGGGATCAGGAACCAGGAGGAACGTCAGACAGCCAGGTAATACACAGGAACTGGAACTCACAAACAGGTCTGAGACAACGCAGAAGACCTTTAAATAATAAGTGATGACATCACAATTATGGAACTGCAACCTGTCTCACACGGATGATGTACACCAGTCTGGCCATAAGAGGGCGTGCAGGAAATGAGCAGCATCACACACTGCACCAGAATCAGCAAGCGAGGTGAGTAAAATGGCTGCCAGCAGCAGATGGCAAACAAAGCGGGGGAAAAACCCTGACCGTACCCTCCCTTCAACGACCCCTCCCCCGAGGGAGGACAAAAACCTTATTGGGGAAACGTGCATGGAAGGCACAGAGGAGGGCGGGAGTATGAACATCAGAGGAGGGAACCCATGAACGCTCCTCTGGACTGTAGCCCCTCCAGTGAACCAAATACTGTACGCGGCCCCTAAACATACAAGAGTCAATAATGCTGCTGACCTCATATTCTTCATGGTTTCAACAGAGATAGGATGGGGACGAGGCGACACAGTGGTAAACCGATTACAAACCAATAGTTTCAAGAGGGAGACATGAAAAACATTGGAGATATGCATTGCAGGAGGAAGGTCAAGAGCGTAGGCAGCAACATCAAAACGAAGACCTGGCCACCAGAATTGTCGAGTGACAGACCAAATAATTTGGTTCTTGTCCGGGTGACCTGCAGCTTTAGGATAGTGGTAAGTGTGCAAAAGTTTAGTTCAAAGATTCTCAGGAGAAAAACACTTACCACTAGGTATCTGAGGCGGTGCATTGGTTTGTGCAGCCAGGATCTCCTCCCCCAAGGGAGAAGTCAAATTTAGTACGTATGTTAGCCAAAATATGGTCAGGAGGTATAACTGGAGTAGGCACAGACCCCTCCTTGGACAGAGGCGAAAATTGTCGAGAGAGGGCATCAGCCCTAACATTCTTACTACCAGGCAGGTAGGAGACCACATAATTAAACCGAGACAAAAATAGTGCCCATCTGATCTGTCGGGGCGACAAACGTTTTGCTTTGGATAGATAAGTTAAATTCTTGTGGTCAGTTAGAATGAGCACTGGTACGCTCCTTGAGTGCCAAAATTATGGCCAGTAATTCCCTGTCGCCAATTTCATAATTGCACTCTGCTGGAGACAATTTCTTAGAGAAGAGACCGCACGGATTCAAGGAACTGTCAGGCGTAGGCTGTTGGGACAAGAGGGCACCTACTCCAGTCTCAGACGCATTGACCTCAAGAACGAAAGGCAGGACAGGGTTAGGATGAGCCAGAACTGGAGCAGCAGCAAAGGCAGTCTTAAGACTATTAAAGTGTCAGGGTTTTTTCCCTGTTGTGTTTGCCATGTGCTGCTGGCAGCCATTTTACTCACCTCTCTTCCTGACTATGGTGCATTGTGGGGGATGCTGCTCAATTCCTGCACTTCCTTTTATGGTTAGACTGGTGTGCATCATCCATGTGAGACAGGATGCAGTCTCAGAATTGTGATGTCATCACTTATTATTTAAAGGGCCTCTGTTCAGTATGCTTTGCCTTTGCGTTGTCTCAGACCTGTTTGTGAGAGTTCCTGTGTATTACCTGACTGCCTGACGTCCTTCCTCGTTCCTGATCCCTCGCTTGTTCCTGACTCTGCTGTTTTCCTTGTTCCTGATTCCGGCTCGTCTGACTATTCGCTTTGGCTCCTGACTCGGCTCGTCTGACTACCAGCTCTGGTTTTGATTCCTGGCTTGTTATTCGACTTGTGGACTTTTTATTATTTTTTGCAATTAATAAAGGTGTGATTATTTTTGCACTTCTCGTCTCAGTCTGATTCCTGGCACAAAGGCCTTAATGGCAGTAGGTGACCAATGGAGTGGATCATTCTCTTTACAGGTCATGACTGTGATAGGTTTGACCAAGGAACAAATTTTTTTAATAAACTTTCTATAGTAATTGGCGAAACCCAAAAAACGTTGAATAGACCGAAGACCAACTGGGCGAGGCCACTGCAGAACTGCAGACAACTTGTCAGGATCCATGGAGAACCCTGCAACGGAGATAGCATAACCTAGGAAGGTTACTTGAGTCTGATGGAACTCACATTTCTCGAGCTTACAAAACAGGCCGTTCTCACGTAGTCTCTGAAGAACCTGTGTAACATCAGAACGATGAGCCTCAAGTGTGGGTGAGTGTATGAGGATGTCGTCTAAGTACATCACAACACACTGTTACAACATATTTCGTAGGACATCATTAATAAACTCCTGGAAAACAGCAGGAGCATTACATAGGCCAAAGGGCATTACAAGATATTCATAATGTCCGCTCCTGGTGTTAAATGCTATTTTCCATTCGTGGCCCTCCTTGATCCTAATGTGATTGTATGCTCCTCTCAAATCAAGTTTAGAAAAGACCTTAGTAGTTCCGTAATGTGCGGAATAGGGTAACCATTCCTAATGTCAAGGCGATTAAGACCCCTATAATCGATGCATGGTCTTAACTCGCCACCCTTTTTCTTCACAAAGAAGAAGCCAGCCCCTGCAGGAGAGCAGGATTTGCGGATGATCTGCTGCAACAGAGCATCGGCAACATACTGCTCCATAGCACAATTCTCCGCAACAGACAGAGGGTAAACCCGGCCCTGTGGAGGAATGGCTCCGGGTTGTAGGTCTATGGCACAATCCTAAGACCGGTGAGGAGGCAACCTACCGATACACACCTTGTCAAAAATGTCTAGGAACTCTCAGTACTCCTCTGGCAATTGAGATACCGAAAAAGTGCACATGACTTTAACTGGTTTCCGAAGACAAGTGGAAATATATTGCGGAGACCATGACAACATTTCTGACCTGCGCCAGTCGAGACTGGGATTGTGGTTTTGGAGCCAGGGATAACCCAAAACAACTGGAAAAGCGGAGAGTTTATCACCTAGAACTGGAGGGTTTCAAATTGGAGAGCCCCAACAGCCATGTATAACGGAGCTGTTTTGTGAGTAACGAGTCAAAACAGGAATGGAGTGCTTTGATACAAAAGCACTGCCAATGAAATAGCCCGCAGCACCGGAATCAACAATAGCCTGGGTTACTATAGAGGAGCCCACCCAGGAAAGGACAACCGTAACCAAAGGTTTCTCCTTTAGCGGTTCCGGGGACAAGGATAAACCACCCAAGGTCTGCCCCCGACAGGACATTAAGTGCGAGCGTTTCCCGGCTGTGTAGGACAAGACTTTAAAAGGTGGCCCTGTAACCTACAATAGAGGCAGAGCCCCTCCCTCCTCCTAAAGGCCCTCTCCGCCCCAGAGAGACGCGTGAATCACAACTGCAACGATTCAGCAGTACCTGGTGACTCAGGACCAGGACTCATGGGTGGAGAGGGAGGCATGGGTGGGAACGAACACATAGGAGACAACGGAACTGGAGGCTTCCGCAAGCACTCCTTGAAAGAGGTCCTCTCTCTGAGCCTGATGTCAATTAGGATAAAAAAAGACACCAATGCCTCGAGATCCTCTGGTAAATCTCTGGCAGCAACTTCGTCTTTAATCGCATCAGAGAGCCCATAAAAGAAGGCGGCAACAAGGACTTCATTGTTCCAACCTACCTCTGTGGCAAGCATACGGAACTCAATGGCATACTGAGCAACAGATCTTGTACCTTGCTGAATGGACATGAGTCGTTTAGCAGCAGAGGAGGAGCGAGCCGGAACATCAAATACCCCTTGAAAGGAGGCCACAAATTCAGGGTAATTTGAAATCACAGATTTATTAGTCTCCACAAGGGATTATCCCAGGCAAGAGCTGTGTCAGACAGTAACAAGATGAGAAATCCCACCTTAGCTCTGTCAGAGGGAAACGCCTGAGGTAACATCTCAAAGTAAATGCCCACCTGGTTCAAAAACCCTCTGCACTGAATAAGATCGCCTCCATATCGCTGAGGTAGAGGTGCAGAACCGGACATGCTCATGGTAAAACTAGGTGCAGCAGCGGCAACAGGAGCAGCCATAACTTGTGGGACACTGAAGTGCAAATTGATCCAAGCGGTGATGCTGTTCATCCATCCTGGAAGTGATGGTAGGTAAAGGTGGATTATTAGCACCATCAGGATTCATGGCCCTTGCGTAATGTCAGGGTGCCAGGAATCAGACTGAGACGAGAAGTGCAAAAATAATTGCACCTTTATTAATAACAAAAAAATATTAAAAAGTCCACAAGTCAAACAACAAGCCAGGAGTCAAAGCCAGAGCTGGTAGTCAGACAAGCCGAGTCAGGAGCCAAAGCGAAGTCAGACGAGCCGAGTCAGGAGCCAAATCGAGTAGTCAGACGAGCCGGAATCAGGAACAAGAACAGCAGAGTCAGGAACAAGCCAGTGATCAGAAACCAGGAGGAACGTCAGACAGCCAGGTAATACACAGGAACTAGAACTCACAAACAGGTCTGAGACAACGCAAGGGCAAAGCATACTAAACAGAGGCCCTTTAAATAATAAGTGATGACATCACAATTCTGAGACTGCCACCTGTCTCACACGGATGATGTACACCAGTCTGGCCATAAGAGGGCATGCAGGAAATGAGCAGCATCACACACTCTGCACCAGACTCAGCAAGAGAGGTGAGTAAAATGGCTGCCAGCAGCACATGGCAAACAAAGCAGGGAAAAAACCCTGACACATGCCTCCTTATCACTCTCTTTCCCCTTACACTATCTCTCACACTCACTCTTAAAGGGACAGTCTACACCAGAATTTTTATTGTTTTAAAAGATAGATAATCCCTTTATTACCCGTTCCCCAGTTTTGCATAACCAACACAGTTATATTAATATACTTTTAACCTCTGTGATTATCTTGTATCTAAGCCTCTGCAAACTGCCCCTTAATTTCAGTTCTTTTGACAGACTTGCAGTTTAGCCAATCAGTGCCTGCTCCCAGATAACTTCACGTGCATGAGCACAGTGTTATCTATATGAAACACATGAACTAACACCCTCTAGTGGTGAAAAACTGTTAAAATGCATTCTGAAAAGAGGTGGCCTTCAAGGTCTAAGAAATTTGCATATGAACCTCCTAGGTTAAGCTTTCAACTAAGAATACCAAGAGAACAAAGCAAAATTGGTGATAAAAGTAAATTGGAAAATTGTTTAAAATTACATGCCCTATCTGAATCATGAAAGTTTATTTTGGACTAGACTGTCCCTTTAAGTAGATAATAACATCCTTCTAGAAAGCTCCTTTTTACTGCTGTTTCTTGTTTACATATCTTTTCTATTGAGAATACTGCAGCATTAGTATTTTCAGTAGACATACATTTTATTTTTTTCTTAAGTAAACACATTTCCAAAATAGCCATGGTCTGCAGCATTCGTCTCTTTCAGGAGCTGGATTTATTATGGAAAAAAGCAACACGTAGATATCTGAATTTGCGCAGACTGCTGCCATTTTTGGCATTCATTTACCTAACGAATAATGAAATGCAGTAAAGGTGGAGGCAAAATTAGCTATTTCAAATGATCCAATATGGATAAAGAAGTTATTTCTAAACAATGTAACACTCCAGCAGGTAAAATTAATCATTGGGAACCCATTAAAGAGAACAAATTACAGTAAAGTCCCTTTAAAAGTAAACAGCAAAATGCAAATTTAAATTACATAGTAACATTTTTAAGAGACATTCCAGCCAAAATGGGAATCCAAGTGGAGGCATTTTAATAGAAGCATTTTTGTAATATACAAAAATGCTTCTAATAAAAGCTATAGCTGTTTCAAAAGTGTATTTAAGTATGCACCGTGCATCAGCATTTGAAACACAGCACTTGCTCAGAGAGCCTAAGGCACTTGTACCATCTAGTAATGACTGGTTTGTTTATTGCAGACATGATACAAGCCCCACTGGTGCTTTGAGCAGCTGCAGTATTTAAAATGCTGGTGCACTACGAATATCTAGCTAATCTTTACATGCACGTGCAGAGAAAAATGTTAACACTAAAACTGTGATAACTTTTTCTAGAAGCATTTTTGACAATTTATATTGCAGATGTGTTTCTATTCAAAGATGTAATTCATCTATGTGCATTTAAATTTTGACCGGAATATTCCTTTAATGTACACAGAATAAAATTGTATTTCATGTACCAGTAAAAATCATAGTTGCTGTATAATTTCAAGATACTAAGTTAAAATCATACCCAAACTGTAAATCAAACTGTAAATCACATATTTAGTTTTCTATTGTAAAAAGAGTCTAGCAGCCTTGGCCAATGGGCTGAACAGAACGTTCCTTGGCAGTCTGAATTTCTCTTTGATTATATTATATTCAAGTCTCTCGTTTATCTCCCAAAATGTAAGTTGTCAAGTTTGCTTCAAAATACACTCATTAGACTGATAGAAAAGATATGCATGCAAAACTAGAAGCAAATGCATGGCAACATAATGACAACAGCACTGTTTGGTTTGTATTTGCTTTAAAAAATGTTGCTTTCTGTACCTAAACTCCCTGTTACATGCACTCTCCCTCCCCAGAGAGCTTCATTACTTTCTATAGGACGCAGCTTGCCACTCCCCAAAACTCCCAGGTTCAGTTCCCATTGTTAGAGAATTCTGTTCATGCTGGGATAGACAATATGATCTCACTCCATGTCCCAAATTTTATAGACAATAAGCTGAATAGCTTTGCATTTTAGATGAAAAGAAAATAATTGTGCTAATATACATTTAAAAATCCTTTTGTTAAAAAAAGTGTTCTTGCTACTGCCAATTATATACAAATACATGATAATATGCTAAAATGAATAGCATTTATAATAATGTGGTACTGTGTTGATAACTGTAATCTGCATGATCTAACCTTCACGGCCACAGATGCTCAGAAGAATATTGTTGATGTTCCGATTATAGATTAAAGGGACAGTAAACACATTGAGATTTTTCTATAAAAGGTTTAGTTATGAGTAGTAAAACAACTTTGCAATATATTTTCGTTATTTAATTTTGCCACCTTTTCATGTCATTTAGCTTTGAAAATTGTGAATTTTTAAATTCTCAAAACTGGAAATGTACCCTGGTGAATTCTTAAAGTTAACCATGCTACATATCTTCCCTTAACTGACTTTAGCTGATAACAACTGGCTAGACTTTGTCAGCTGCAGGCGGAATCCTAGATTGGATCCTTCAATAAGGCACTTATTGGGTGGAGTCTGGCTTTCAAAAAACAGCTGCAGCAAACAGATGTTAATTTATTTTACAAATGTTTAGACTTGATATGTTATTCTATATCAACACAAGGTGTCAGATTTCTGTGTTAAGCTGATCTAGGAAGATTTTAAAAACAAAAAAAAACAATTTATTTTAAGGTCAGTAACTGAGAAATAATCGTAAGCCTTGGACAAGAGAACTGGGACAAGGACATTATTTTACAGATTTCGTGTTGCCAAGAGGCATAGAACAATAACGTTTTTTTTAATTCCTAAGATAAAGATGTGATGTATAATTTTCTTAATTCTTTTGGTATCCTTTGTTGAAGGAGCAGCAATGCATTAATGGTAGCTAGCTGAACACACTATTTCCCTACTCCCTCTTGCCTCAAAGCTTCTTGAAAAACTAGTATATGCACATCTATCCCATTTTCTTAGATTAAACTCCCTCCTTGACTCACTGCAATCTGGATTTCGCCCCCATCCCTCCACAGAGACAGCAATGATTAAAGTTACCAACAACCTTTTTACAGCAAAATCAAAAGGCCACTTCTCTCTGCTTATCCTCCTTATGTCTGCAGCCTTTGATAATGTTAACCACCCTCTTTTGCTCCAAACCCTCAATTACTTCAGCATTTACAACACAGCCCTCTCTTTTTTTTCTCCTCCTACCTGTCTAACTGTTCCTTTAGTGAAACTTTGTCTTGTGCATCCTCTGCCCAGGGGTCAAGTCCTACAAAAAAAGTGTGGGATCTCACCAAGACTTCCAGCCCCCACCTTACAATTAATATTAATTTTATATATATATATACACATATATATATGTATATCATCTATACACTATCGGCTAGATTTAGAGTTGGGCGGTAGCCGTGAAAACCAGCGTTAGAGGCTCCTAATGCTGGTTTTTACCGCCCTCTGGTATTTGGAGTCAGTCAGGAAAGGGTCTAACGCTCACTTTGCAGCCACGACGTTTCCATACCGCAGATCCCCCTACGTCATTTGAGTATCCTATCTTTTCAATGGGATCTTTCTAACGCCGGTATTTAGAGTCTTGGCTGAAGTGAGCGTTAGAAATCTAACGACAAAACTCCAGCCGCAGAAAAAAGTCAGTAGTTAAGAGCTTTCTGGGCTAACGCCGGTTTATAAAGCTCTTAACTTCTGTGCTCTAAAGTACACTAACACCCATAAACTACCTATGTACCCCTAAACCGAGGTCCCCCCACATCGCCACCACTCTATTCAAAATTTTTAACCCCTAATCTGCCGACCGCACGCCGCTGCCACCTACGTTATCCCTATGAACCCCTAATCTGCTGCCCCTAACACCGCCGACCCCAATATTATATTTATTAACCCCTAATCTGCCCCCCTCAACGTCGCCTCCACTTGCCTACACTTATTAACCCCTAATCTGCCGACCGCACGCCGCTGCCACCTACGTTATCCCTATAAACCCCTAATCTGCTGCCCCTAACACCGCCAACCCCTATATTATATTTATTAACCCCTAATCTGCCCCCCTCAACGTCGCCTCCACCTGCCTACACTTATTAACCCCTAATCTGCCGACCGGACCGCGCCGCTATTATAATAAAGTTATTAACCCCTCAATAACCCTATAATAAATAGTATTAACCCCTAATCTGCCCTCCCTAACATCGCCGACACCTAACTTCAAGCATTAACCCCTAATCTGCCGACTGGAGCTCACCGCTACCATAATACATTTTTTAACCCCTAAAGCTAATTCTAACCCTAACACCCCCCTAACTTAAATATAATTTAAATCTAACGAAATAAATGAACTATTATTAAATAAATTATTCCTATTTAAAGCTAAATACTTACCTGTAAAATAAACCCTAATATAGCTACAATATAAATTATAATTATATTGTAGCTATTTTAGGATTTATATTTATTTTACAGGTAACTTTGTAATTATTTTAACCAGGTACAATAGCTATTAAATAGTTAATAACTATTTAATAGTTACCTAGTTAAAATAATTACAAAATTACCTGTAAAATAAATCCTAACCTAAGTTACAATTAAACCTAACACTACACTATCAATAAATAAATTAAATTAAATACCTACAATTACCTACAATTAAACCTAACACTACACTATCAATAAATTAATTAAATAAAATACCTACAATTACCTACAATTAAACCTAACACTACACTATCAATAAATTAATTAAATACAATACCTACAAATAAATACATTTAAATAAACTAACTAAAGTACAAAAAATAAAAAAGAACTAAGTTACAAAAATAAAAAAATATTTACAAACATTAGAAAAATATTACAACAATTTTAAACTAATTACACCTACTCTAAGCTCCCTAATAAAATAACAAAGCCCCCCAAAATAAAAAAATGCCCTACCCTATTCTAAATTAAAAAAGTTCAAAGCTCTTTTACCTTACCAGCCCTTAAAAGGGCCCTTTGTGGGGCATGCCCCAAAGAATTCAGCTCTTTTGCCTGAAAAAGAAAAATACAAACCCCCCCAACATTAAAACCCACCACCCACATACCCCTAATCTAACCCAAACCCCCCTTAAATAAACCTAACACTACCCCCCTGAAGATCATCCTACCTTGTCTTCACCACACCGGGTATCACACCGATCCGTCCTGGCTCCGAAGTCTTCATCCAAGCCCAAGCAGGGGCTGGCGATCCATAATCTTCTATCAAGCGTCGGCTGAAGAGGTCCAGAAGAGGCTCCAAAGTCTTCATCCTATCCGGGAAGAAGAGGAGATCCGGACCGGCAACCATCTTGATCCAAGCGGCATCTTCTATCTTCATCCGATGAACGGATCCATCCTGAAGACCTCCAGCGCGGATCTATCCTCTTCTTCCGATGTCCAACTGAAGAATGAAGGTTCCTTTAAGGGACGCCATCCAAGATGGCGTCCCTCGAATTCCGATTGGCTGATAGGATTCTATCAGCCAATCGGAATTAAGGTAGGAAAATTCTGATTGGCTGATGGAATCAGCCAATCAGATTCAAGTTCAATCCGAACTGTTGTAATATTTTTCTAATGTTTGTAAATATTTTTTTATTTTTTGTAACAGTTCTTTTTATATTTTTTGTACTTTAGTTAGTTTATTTCATTGTATTTAATTGTAGGTATTTTATGTAATTAATTTATTGATAGTGTAGTGTTAGGTTTAATTGTAACTTAGGTTAGGATTTATTTTACAGGTAATTTTGTAATTATTTTAACTAGGTAACTATTTATTTTTTTATTTTTATTTATTATTTATTTTATTGATAAGACAACAGAGTCAAAATACAAAAGTTGGATACTCTCATGTATCCAGTACAGTATGACAATCATTAAATATACATTGTGGATATCAAGGGTGCATAAGTGACCATTCTTATATTTTATAATGTGGAATAATAGTTTCAAAGAAATGCCAGTTGACATAAAGGCGGTTGGGGGAAAAGAAAAAAAAAAAAAAAAAAGTTTTTCTTTCCCTCCTCCTCTACTCCCGTCCGCCTCCCTCCCCCACCCACCCCCCCATTCCCCCTGAGCTGATAAGATCTATTACTCATTACTCAGGGCCCCTCGCCCTTTACTGTAGCTGGATATTAATAATTTGTTCTATATTTGCAATAAATTCTTTACCCTGACTTAAGACAAGATCTTTCCATTCCTTTAGATATGAATTGTCTTTCTTCCTTTCTAGCCTATAATCATGGGCTGCTATTATTGCCGTGTCAATAAGAAGCTTTTTGGCTTCCTTAATCGTAGGTACCCGGGGTCTAGACCAATTGCTGAAGAGAAGCTTTCTAAGGTTCAGTATTGCTAGTAGAATAAATTTCTTCTTGTTCCCCCATAATGGACAAGGGGATAGTAAGATTATAGAGTTTATTGAGAATACTATTTTAGTACTTGTTATTTGTGAAAGAAAATATGCTACCTTGTGCCAGAACTGATTGACCTTCGGGCAATCCCACAGTAAATGTCCCAAGTCTGGATCGTTTAACTGACATTTAATACAGACATTTTTAACCTTACTATTCCACTTGGCTACCCGCCGCGGGGTAAGGTAATCTCTATTAAAGATCCTGAATTGCGTTTCTCTCAAATAAGTTGAGTTAGAAATAGAAAACGTTGTCCTTAAACTATTGCTTAGTCGCTCTGATAGATCCGGTAAATTTATTGTTCTCTCCCAGTGGGACCTTGCTCGTTCTAAATATTTATTTGTTTTTACAGAGCTTAAGATCTTATAAATAGAGGATAAAGAACTTTTCTCCCTTTTTAAATAATCCATTAATGGATGATCTTGAAAGATCTGAGGAAACAGGTAAGATAATTTACGGGTATAATCTTTGGCTTGTAAAAAATAGAACATTTGATTTTTCTGTACTGTAGGAAAGATATTTTGAAATTCCAGAAAATTATAAAATTTTCTAGACTTAAAATCATAAAAGTCTGCTACCACAAGGGTTTTATTAGGTGACCATAAACTGAAAGTTTTAACTGAATTACCTAATGGAAAATACCAATTACCTTGAATAGGTAGCCATTTAGAGACTGCAGTAGAGTAGCCACATAGCTTCATGGTCTTTCTCCATGCTCCTAAGATATCTCTAAGTAAAGGGTGGTTGGCAATTGACTTACCCAAGATCTTATTTGGTGCATGTAGTATGAAACCGATGGAGTGGGGGGCGCAGATCTGTTCTTCTAAATACTTAACTGATAATTTGAATGACTGGAAGAGCCAGTCTACTGGATTTATTTTACAGGTAATTTTGTAATTATTTTAACTAGGTAACTATTAAATAGTTATTAACTATTTAATAGCTATTGTACCTGTAAAATAAATATTAATCCTAAAATAGCTACAATATAATTATAATTTATAGCTTATTGTAGCTATATTAGGGTTTATTCTACAGGTAAGTATTTAGCTTTAAATAGGATTAATTTATTTAATAAGAAATAATTTATTTCGTTAGATTTAAATTATATTTAACTTAGGGAGTGTTATTGTTAGGGTTAGAATTAGCTTTAGGGTTTAATACATTTATTATAGTAGCGGTGCGATCCGTTTGGCAGATTAGGGGTTAATAAGTGTAGGTAGGTGGAGGCGACGTTGGGGGCGGCAGATTAGGGGTTAATAAATATAATATAGGGGTCGGCGGTGTTAGGGGCAGCAGATTAGGGGTACATAGCTATAATGTAGCTTGCGGTGGTGTACAGAGCGGCAGATTAGGGGTTAATAATAATATGCAGGGGTCAGCGATAGCGGGGTCGGCAGATTAGGGGTTAATAAGTGTAAGGCTAGGGGTGTTTAGACTCGGGGTACATGTTAGGGTGTTAGGTGCAGACGTAGGAAGTGTTTCCCCATAGGAATCAATGGGGCTGCGTTAGGAGCTGAACGCTGCTATGGGGGAATCGTGCACAAGCATGTTTTTGAAGCTGGCCGCGTCCGTAAGCACCGCTGGTATCGAGAGTTGCAGTGGTGTTAAATATGCTCCCTTTTTTGGAGCCTAACTGTCATGATCCTGTCTAGACTGTGCCTTTAATTCAGGATCTCCTCCCTAGTTTTCTAACCCTATTTAAGACACTCCTTTACCTCACTGCATTGCTTGATTATTGCAGTCTGAGGAACGTTTGAATCATCTCTCCTTATACTCAACAAGCTAAGTCTCTGAATTTCCTACGAACTTACTAAATATCATTTCTTGTCTCTGGATACAAAAACATTTGTTGTTCTACTCTCATATACTTAACAATTGGATTTTAATCAATTATAACTTTTAAGACTCTGTATTTCTTTTCAGCTAGCTGTTACCAGACAACATTGAGGCGGGACTTCGCCTCAAGCGTGTATGTCCTGTGACGTCACACGCCACTGCACAAGCTGTGCTGTCGGCGCGTCTCCTTCCTTTCACACGCTGTTCATTCAGCTCAGAGTCACACGCATATTCAATTGCACCTTGCGACTAAAAACTAAACCCTAAGGAAATAAGGTATGTACATATCACTAAATGTAAAACAGGCCAATAATGAGATCTCCAACGTTATTCATAAATGCCAACCTCTCCACCTCGTAACATAAGAGACTGTAAAACAACTATAACCGGTCATTACGATTGTTCATACACAAACTCTAATATGTCAGCTATAAAAAATTTCACATCAGGCTCACCTTATAATTATCATCTTAGTGACTTATCTTCTGTTTTATAACACTAGGTCAGATTTGTGTTTACCATTTGAACTTAACTATTAATATTCAGTCTTTCTATTGTTTAATTCATAATTTGTTTGAGTCTCTCTGACTGTCAGATTTTCAGTTCAGAGATTAATAAAATAACACTTATCCTACAATAAAATTGTTTTCATACAGGTTCCCTTTTACCTAGTTATGATATAAGGGAGAAAATGAAAACTAACACTCAGAATCATGGTGATAATAAGCTTTATTTTTATATGAATAAAATTATTCATCACAGAATAATCAAGCCTATAAAAAGAATAAAAATTACACTTAATTCCAGGTTAATCATGGATCTTCTAGAAATGTCCAATCAAATATCTTCACTGAATCAAAAGGTGGATATATTAGCCCAAGGATTAACTGAAATAAAGAATGAGAACAGTACTTTGAAAAGGATTCTCAATGAATTTATTTCCCAAAAAACCAATGAAATACCTGAACCACACGTTAATCCCCCCATACCATTTAGTGGTGATCGCACAAAATTTCGCGAATATAAAAATGCTTGCATGTTGCTTTTTACATTAAAGCCAAGAACATACCGTACCGAAAAAATAAAAGTATACACAGCTATATCATATCTCTCAGGCGAACCTCGTGCATGGGCGGATAGGTTCATAGAAAGCGAAGATCCTCTACTAAACTCTCTTGAAAACTTTTTCCTTACAATGGCAGTTCTGTATGATGATGTTAATAAACAGCAGACTGCAGAACAGAAGTTAAGATCCCTGAAACAAGGGAAAAGGGCAGTAGAGGATTATATTGCTGATTTTCAGCTATGGGCCACTGACTCACAGTGGAACTCAATTAGTTTAAAAAATCAATTTCGAATAGGCCTTTCAGAACATCTGAAAGATGAACTTTCAAGGGTAGACTTTCCAGAAACATTAGAAGCCCTTATTAAACTGAGTATTTCCATAGATAGGAGATACCGAGAAAGAAAGAGTGAAAGATATCAACTAGAAGGCACACATAAAAAACCATATCATTCCTATTCTGAGAAAGCCGTATCCAGTCCTGTTCCAATGGACATAGGAGCTATACGTGGACCTTTAACTCAGGATGAGAAACAAAGAAGAAGGCTAGCCAATTTGTGTCTATATTGTGCTAGCAAAGAGCATGAAGTCATCAATTGCCCTCTCCTTCTACGACAAAAGAAGGGTAAGTTAAATAAAGATTATCTTTCTGAAGTTCAACTTAAACCATGTCTCCTTGAATTAAACTTGTCATTACAGTGGGATCTTCAACAAGTGCAGATCGAGGCAATCGTTGATTCAGGAGCTGATGGTTTATTCATAGATGAATCAATTGTACAACTAAATAAAATACCTATCATGCAGAAAAAATCTCCTGTATTTGTAAGGGTTATAGATGGCACACAAATATTAAAGGGCCCAATTACTCACCAGACAATACCACTCTTGACAGTCACATCTGACGGACATAAGGAATTCCTTACTTATGACATTATTCCTAGATCCATTCATCCAATAATTCTAGGATACCCTTGGTTACAGAAACATAACCCTTCAATCGACTGGTCACATAATCACATCACATTTACATCACAATATTGTTTGGACACCTGTTTTCCTTACTTGACAATAGGACATTTGACTTCAACTCTACCAAAAGATTACATAGAGTTTAGTGATGTGTTCAATTTAAAATATGCAGAAACACTTCCACCACACAGGCATTTCGATTGCCCGATAGACACCAAACCAGGCATAGAAATACCTTCAGGAAGAATTTTCCCTCTTTCACAGAAAGAACTAAAACATCTGAGGGAATACTTGGATGAAAATCTTAAAAAAGGTTTTATTTCTCCCTCATCTTCTCCAATTGCCTCAGCAATATTCTTTGTGACAAACAAAGATGGATCACTAAGACCGATCATAGATTATCGAGCACTAAATGCTGTCACCATTAAGAATCGTTATCCATTACCACTCATCCCAGAAATAATTGAACGCCTTCACGGAGCCACCATCTTCACGAAGTTAGATCTAAAAGGCGCATACAATTTGATTCGTATGAAGGCTGGTGATGAGTGGAAGACAGCATTTAAAACAAGATACGGTTTATTCCAATATAATGTAATGCCATTTGGCCTAACGAATGCGCCAGCAACATTCCAATTCTTTATCAATGAAATATTTAAAGAATTGATGGATATATGTGTCATTGTGTATCTGGACGATATTCTTATATATTCAAAAAACTTATCAGATCACAAAAAACATGTCAGATGGGTTTTATCAACCCTAAGAGATCACCATTTGTACGCAAAGATGGAGAAATGTCAATTTCACAAAGATACCATCACATTTTTGGGGTATATCATATCACCCAAAGGTATACAAATGGATCCTGAAAAATTAACAGCTATAGCTAACTGGCCAAAACCTACCTCTATGAAATCATTACAGAGGTTTTTGGGATTTACAAATTTTTATAGAAAGTTTATTAAAAACTTCTCTTCTATCGTTCAACCATTGACTCAATTAACTGGGAAACAGAAATATATATGGGATTCAAATACAGATGAAGCATTCCAACAATTAAAGAAAGAATTTACTACTGCACCGGTTTTGAGGTTACCAGATCCTGAACTACCTTACACATTGGAGGTTGATGCATCAAATGTAGGAATTGGAGCAATATTATCACAATCAGGACCTACAGAACCATTTCTTCATCCAGTAGCATTTTTCTCTCGTCGTCTAACACCTGCAGAAAGAAATTATACGGTTGGAGATAAGGAGTTACTGGCTATGAAGTCGGCTATGGAACATTGGAGACACCTACTCGAAGGAACCACACAACCATTTCAGGTTTTTACTGACCACAAGAATCTCCAATATCTCAAGAAGAATAAAACATTATCCTCACGACAAGTTAGATGGGCTCTTTTTCTGGATCGATTCAATTTTACCCTTACACATATACCCGGAACTAAGAATATCAAAGCTGATGCCATTTCCAGGTCATTTGAGTTAACTGAAGAATCTGAAAATATGACTCAGATAATTCCTCTCACAAAAATAATAGGTGCCACCAACTTGGTGACATCAGACTTATACCAAGCACAAATTTCTGATTCAGAAATACCTCCTATATGTTCTCCTGACTCTGAGTCTGGACTATATTTGTATAAAGAAAAAATTTATGTACCTAGATGCTTGAGAAAACAGATTATCCATCAACACCATAATACCCCATTGGCAGGACATCCAGGAATAGAAAAGACAAATGAGTTACTCAAAAGGACCTATTGGTGGCCACAAATGAAATTGGCAGTACAAGATTATATACTTAATTGTCAAATATGTGCAACCAAAAAGAAAGAGCATCACAAACCATACGGATTACTATGTCCACTACCAGTACCACAAAGACCTTGGGATGTTATATCCATGGATTTCATTGTGGATTTACCATTATCACAAGCTCATAACACTATAATGGTAGTCGTGGATCATCTAACAAGGTTAGCTCATTTTATTCCCTTGAAAAAGGTGCCAACTGCCATGACAACAGCAACAGTATTTAATGACCACATAGTCAAACTTCATGGCTTGCCAGCATCAATTGTGTCAGATCGAGGTAGTCAATTTACCTCCAAATTTTGGAGATATTTATGTCAAACATTACATATCACCCTGAGGTTCACTACAGCTTTTCACCCGCAATCGAACGGACTCACTGAGCGTTTGAACCAGACTCTGGAGCAATATCTCAGATGCTTCATATCTACACAGCAGACAGATTGGTACACTCTGTTGCCAACCGCTGAGTTTGCTTATAACAACTCTGTTAATTCCTCAACTAAGGTAACTCCATTTTTTGCCACATACGGTTTTCATCCTAGATCATACCCCAACACTTTATCTTCTCATCATTCACCCTCTGTCTCATCTTACACGGAAAACTTAAAAGATGTCTTGGCTACGCTACAAAATCATCTGAATGAGGCAAAAAGGTCTCAGAAAGCTTACTATGATAAGAAGAGGACACCAGCACCTAAGTATCACCTTCATGATCTTGTTTGGTTGTCCACTAAAAACATTAAACTTCCAGTACCCTCCAAAAAATTGGCTGCTCAATTTATTGGTCCCTTTCCTGTTGTCAAAATCATTAATGACAATGCAGTTACCTTGAAACTTCCAACGGATTTACGTATCCATCCCTCCTTTCATGTATCACTTCTGAAACCCTACAGGGGGACTGGGACTCCGCAATCTTTTGTCTACAGGCCAGCTATACCTGATCCTCTAGACTATGAGGTGGATAGGATACTGGACTCCAGACGTCGTAGAGGAGCATTGGAATACCTAGTTCACTGGAAGGGTTATGATGATAGTGAAAATTCTTGGGTTCCGGTTCGGGATCTGTCTGCACCAGATCTCTTGGCGGATTTTCACTCATCTTATCCTCTGAAGCCTGGACCCCAATCTCGTGGGGGGGGTTCTTGACGGGGGGGATCTGTCATGATCCTGTCTAGACTGTGCCTTTAATTCAGGATCTCCTCCCTAGTTTTCTAACCCTATTTAAGACACTCCTTTACCTCACTGCATTGCTTGATTATTGCAGTCTGAGGAACGTTTGAATCATCTCTCCTTATACTCAACAAGCTAAGTCTCTGAATTTCCTACGAACTTACTAAATATCATTTCTTGTCTCTGGATACAAAAACATTTGTTGTTCTACTCTCATATACTTAACAATTGGATTTTAATCAATTATAACTTTTAAGACTCTGTATTTCTTTTCAGCTAGCTGTTACCAGACAACATTGAGGCGGGACTTCGCCTCAAGCGTGTATGTCCTGTGACGTCACACGCCACTGCACAAGCTGTGCTGTCGGCGCGTCTCCTTCCTTTCACACGCTGTTCATTCAGCTCAGAGTCACACGCATATTCAATTGCACCTTGCGACTAAAAACTAAACCCTAAGGAAATAAGGTATGTACATATCACTAAATGTAAAACAGGCCAATAATGAGATCTCCAACGTTATTCATAAATGCCAACCTCTCCACCTCGTAACATAAGAGACTGTAAAACAACTATAACCGGTCATTACGATTGTTCATACACAAACTCTAATATGTCAGCTATAAAAAATTTCACATCAGGCTCACCTTATAATTATCATCTTAGTGACTTATCTTCTGTTTTATAACACTAGGTCAGATTTGTGTTTACCATTTGAACTTAACTATTAATATTCAGTCTTTCTATTGTTTAATTCATAATTTGTTTGAGTCTCTCTGACTGTCAGATTTTCAGTTCAGAGATTAATAAAATAACACTTATCCTACAATAAAATTGTTTTCATACAGGTTCCCTTTTACCTAGTTATGATATAAGGGAGAAAATGAAAACTAACACTCAGAATCATGGTGATAATAAGCTTTATTTTTATATGAATAAAATTATTCATCACACTAACGCAGCCCTTCTGTGAACTCTAAATACGAGCGGTATTTAAAAGGTGCGGGATAAAAAAAGAACGCGTAGCTAACGCACCCCTTTGGCCGCAGAACTCTAAATCTAGCCGTTTGGTTGCTGAAAGCAAATTAAATCAAATGAAGGGTTGAATAGTTGCTTGAGAATCCTCTTCTGTCACAGAGTCTCACTCACTTAAGGTGCAATAGTCCTAATTTTGCTGAGGGGAGCTAAATAACCCAGAGCAAGCCACACAGACATGTAAGAACCATGTGTTACACACATTGCGGGGTGATCACACAGCAGGACAACTGACAGACTTTCATTTAGTGTATTGTAGGAAGTGTTACTGCCCATTACTAGAGGATCTCACTATACCTCTAACCAGACTCCTTCCACCAGTTTCCACCAGCAGTGTTTACTGAAGTGTTTCTGTTCTCTGTCCAGAGGGAAACTTAGTTCCTCCTGCAAAAAAAGGTGCAGGAACTCCATTCCCATGTGTTCCCGCTGGACTTGACCCCTGCCTCTGCCCCTTTCTCATTTTCTGTTGGGGTACCGCAAGGCTCTGTCCTCGGGCCCCTTCTCTTCTCAATCTACACATCATCATTAGGTTCCTTAATAAAGTCCCATGGGTTTCAATATCGTTTGTATGCTGATGACACCCAAATCTACCTCTCTTTACCAGACCTATCTCCTTCACTAACTTTCTTATATATCTTCCTGGATGTCCTCTCACTACCTTAAGCTAAATCTCTCCAAAACTGAGCTCCTTATTTTACCCCCCTTCTTCCAAAATCTCCACCACCCCATTTTTCTATAACAGTCGATAACGCCATCACTACCCCTACCCCGCATGCATGATGTCTTGGGGTCACAATTGACTCAGATTTTTTTTTCACTCCTAACATTCAATCCTTGGCCAAATCCTGTCGCTTTCACCTTAAAAACATCTCTAACATTAGACATTTCCTTACACAAGACACAACTAAGATTTTAATCCACTCTCTCATCCTTTCCCGCCATGACTACTACAATTGCATCCTCTCTTGGCTCAATAGCTGCCGCCTAGCTCCTTTACCATCCAAAACGAATGCCTCTGCCAGGTTCACCTTCTTAAACATCGCTCTTCATCTGCTGCACCTCTCTGCCAATCCCTTCACTGGCTTCCTCTTGCCTCTAGGATTAAACACAAAATTCTGACTGACATACAAAGCCCTCAACTGCACTGCTCCCCCCTACATCTCAGAAAAATGTGGGTTTAATTTCCCTTTTATCAAGGCTATAATTGTACAGCAGATTTCTGCACCAAACTACAAACAATGCATAACTTGAAACTTTTATAGTTGTGATGAGTATATAAAATGATAAAATGTAGGTAACAAAAATACAGTACAGGGATAACTCGTTTTATTGCACTTTGCTTTATTGCTCTCTGCAGATCATGCTCTCTTGACATATATACATATATAAACACATACACAGGTATTTATATAAATATATATATATACATATACACACACACTCACATATATATATATATATATATATATATATATATATATACACACATATATATACACACACACACCAGCAGCAAAATGATTCTGACTCACTGAAGGCTCAGATGATGATCAGCATTTTTTATCAATAAAGTATTTTTTAATTAAGGTATGTATATTATTTTTCTAAGACAGAATGCTATTGCACACTTAATATACTACAGTGTAGTATAAATATAACATATATCGACAGGAAAACAAACAAAAAAATAGTATGACTCACTTTACTTTCACTCTCTACTGGATGTATAATAACTGGAGCTACCACTGTCAGTCTGGGCACCACAATCTCAGCAGATAACATAATTTATGTAAGAACTTACCTGATAAATTCATTTCTTTCATATTGGCAAGAGTCCATGAGCTAGTGACGTATGGGATATACAATCCTACCAGGAGGGGCAAAGTTTCCCAAACCTCAAAATGCCTATAAATACACCCCTCACCACACCCACAATTCAGTTTAACGAATAGCCAAGCAGTGATAAGTAACAAAGAAAGGAGTAGAAAGCATCAACAAAAAAAATTTGGAAATAATTGTGCTTTATACAAAAAATCATAACCACCATTAAAAAAGGGTGGGCCTCATGGACTCTTGCCAATATGAAATAAATTAATTTATCAGGTAAGATCTTACATAAATTATGTTTTTTTCATGTAATTGGCAAGAGTCCATGAGCTAGTGACGTATGAGATAGCAATACCCAAGATGTGGATCTCCACTCAAGAGTCACTAGAGAGGGAGGGAATAAAATAAAAACAGCCATTTTCCGCTGAAAAAAGTAATCCACAACCCAAAAAAATAAGTTTATTTTCATAATTGAAAGAAAAAAACTTAAATCAAAAGCAGAAGAATCAAACTGAAACAGCTGCCTGAAGAACTTTTCTACCAAAAACTGCTTCCGAAGAAGCAAATACATCAAAACGGTAGAACTTAGTAAATGTATGCAAAGAGGACCAAGTTGCCGCTTTGCAAATCTGATCAACTGAAACTTCATTCTTAAAAGCCCACGAAGTGGAGACTGATCTAGTAGAATGAGCTGTAATTCTCTGAGGCGGGGCCTGACCCGACTCCAAATAAGCTTGATGAATCAAAAGTTTCAACCAAGAAGCCAAGGAAATAGCAGAAGCCTTCTGACCTTTCCTGAGACCAGAAAATAAAACAAATAGACTGGAAGTCTTCCTGAAATCTTTAGTAACTTCCACATAATATTTCAAAGCTCTTACCACATCCAAAGAATATAAGGATCTTTCCAAAGAATTCTTAGGATTAGGAAACAAGGAAGGGACAACAATTTCTCTATTAATGTTGTTAGAATTCACAACCTTAGATAAAAATTGAAAAGAAGTCTGCAAAACTGCCTTATCCTAATGAAAAATCAGAAAAGGAGACTCACAAGAAAGAGCAGATAGCTCAGAAACTCTTCTAGCAGAAGAGATGGCCAAAAGGAACAACACTTTCCAAGAAAGTAGTTTAATGTCCAAAGAATGCATAGGTTCAAACGGAGGAGCCTGTAAAGCCTTCAGAACCAAATTAAGACTCCAAGGAGGAGAAATTGATTTAATGACAGGCTTAATATGAACTAAAGCCTGTACAAAACAGTGTATATCAGGAAGTATAGCAATCTTTCTGTGAAATAAAACAGAAAGAGTGGAGATTTGTCCTTTCAAGGAACTTGCAGACAAACCCTTATCCAAACCATCCTGAAGAAACTGAAAAATTCTAGAAATTCTAAAAGAATGCCAGGAGAATTTATGAGAAGAACACCATGAAATGTAAGTCTTCCAAACCCTATAATAAATCTTTCTAGAGACAGATTTACGAGCTTGTAACATAGTATTAATCACAGAGTCAGAGAAACCTCTATGACTTAGTACTAAGCGTTCAATTTCCATACCTTCAAATTTAATGATTTGAGATCCTGATGGAAAAACGGACCTTGAGATAGTAGGTCTGGCCATAACGGAAGTGGCCAAGGCGGGCAACTGGACATCCGAACCAAATCCGCATACCAAAACCTGTGTGGCCATGCTGGAGCCACCAGCAACACAAATGATTGTTCCATGATGATTTTGGAGATCACTCTTGGAAGGAGAACTAGAGGCGGGAAGACGTAAGCAGGATGATAACACCAAGGAAGTGTCAGCGCATCCAGTGCTTCCGCCTGAACATCCCTGGACCTGGACAGGTATCTGGGAAGTTTCCATGAGATCTATCTCTGGAAGACCCCACATCTGAACAATCTGAGAAAATACATCTGGATGGAGAGACCACTCCCCTGGATGTAAAGTCTGACGGCTGAGATAATCCGACTCCCAATTGTCTACACCTGGGATATGCACCGCAGAGACTAGACAGGAGCTGGATTCCGCCCAAGCAAGTATCATAGCTTGTGGACTGTGAGTCCCACCCTGATGATTGACATATGCCACTGTTGTGATATTGTCTGTCTGAAAACAAATGAATGGTTCTCTCTTTAACAGAGGCCAAAACTGAAGAGCTCTGAGAATTGCACGGAGTTCTAAAATATTTATTGGTAATCTCGCCTCTTGAGATTTCCAAACCCCTTGTGCTGTCAGAGATCCCCAAACAGCTCCCCAACCTGAAAGACTCGCATCTGTTGTGATCACAGTCCAGGTTGGCCGAACAAAAGAAGAACTAAACGATGGTGATCTATCCACCACATCAGATAGTGTCGTACTTTGGGATTTAAGGATATTAATTGTGATATATTTGTATAATCCCTGCACCATTGGTTGAGCATACAAAGCTGTAGAGGTCTCATGTGAAAACGAGCAAAGGGGATTGCTTCCGATGCTGCAGTAATGAGACCTAAAACTTCCATGCACATAGCCACTGAAGGGAATGTTTGAGACTCTTGTCTGTTAGAGACAGAGTCATGGACACTGAATCTATCTGGAAATCTAAAAAGGTGACCCTTTTCTGAGGAATCAATAAACTTTTTGGTAAATTGATCCTCCAACCATGTTTCCGAAGAAACAACACTAGTTGATTTGTGTGACATTCTGCAGTACGTAAAGACTGAGCTAGTACCAAGATATCGTCCGAATAAGGAAACACCGCAATACCCTGTTCTCTGATTACAGAGAGTAGGGCACCCAGAACCTTTGAAAAGATTCTTGGAGCTGTTGCTAGGCCAAATCGAAGAGCAACAAATTGGTAATGCTTGTTTAGAAAAGAGAATCTCAGAAACTGATAATGTTCTGGATGAATCGGAATATGAAGGTATGCATCCTGCAAATCTATTGTGGACATATAATGTCCTTGCTGAACAAAAGGCAGAATAGTCCTTATAGTCACCATCTTGAAAGTTGGTACTCTTACATAACGATTGAAAATTTTCAGATCCAGAACTGGCCTGAATAAATTTTCCTTTTTTTGGGACAATGATTAGATTTGAATAAAAAAAAAAAAACCTTGTTCCTGAAAAGGAACTGGCATGATTACCCCTGAAGACTCCAGGTCTGAAACACACTTCAGGAAAGCCTGAGCTTTTACTGGATTTGCTGGGATACATGAGAGAAAAAATCTTCTCACAGGAGGTCTTACTCTGAATCCTATTCGATACCCTTGAGAGACAATGCTCTGAATCCATTGATTTTGGACAGATTTTATCCAAATATCCTTGAAAAACCTTAATCTGCCCCCTACCAGCTGAGCTGGAATGAGGGCCGCAACTTCATGCGGACTTAGGGGCTGACTTTGGTTTCCTAAATGGCTTGGATTTATTCCAATTGGAGGAAGGCTTCCAATTGGAAGCAGATTCCTTGGGGGGAGGATTGAGTTTTTGTTCCTTATTCTGACGAAAGGAACGAAAACGGTTAGAAGCCTTAGATTTACCCTTATGTTTTTTATCCTGAGGCAGAAAAACTCCCTTTCCCTCAGTGACAGTTGAAATAATAGAATCCAACTGAGAACCAAATAAATTATTACCTTGGAAAGAAAGAGATAATACTCTAGATTTCAATGTCATATCAGCATTCCAAGATTTAAGCCACAAAGCTCTTCTAGCTAATATTGCTAAAGACATGGATCTAACATCAATTTTGATAATACAAAAAATGACATCACAAATAAAATGATTAGCATATTGCAGTAAGCGAATAATGCTAAATAAGTCAGAATCCAATTCCTGTTGCGCTAAATTCTCCAACCAGAAAGTTGATGCAGCCGCAACATCAGCCGAAGAAATTGCAGGTCTGAGAAGATGACCTGAATATAAATAGGCCTTCCTTAGATAAGATTCAAGCTTCCTATCTAAAGGATCCTTAAAGGAAGTACTATCTTCCATAGGAATAGTGGTACGTTTAGCAAGAGTAGAAATAGCCCCATCAACTTTGGGAATTTTCCCCCAAAACTCTATAGATTTTGCTGGTAAAGGATACAATTTTTTAAACCTTGAAGAAGGAATAAAA
Organism: Bombina bombina; assembly: GCF_027579735.1. Classification (NCBI taxonomy): domain Eukaryota; kingdom Metazoa; phylum Chordata; class Amphibia; order Anura; family Bombinatoridae; genus Bombina; species Bombina bombina. The sequence continues at coordinate 1,223,407,303 of NC_069500.1, read as the reverse complement.
GAAGTACCTGGCTTATTCCATTCCTTAGAAATCATATCAGAAATAGCCTCAGGAATAGGAAAAAAACCTGGAGAAACCACAGGAGGTTTAAAAACAGCATTTAAACGTATATTAGACTGAACGTCAAGAGGACTGGTTACCTCAATATCCAAAGTAATTAACACTTCTTTTAATAAAGAACGCATATACTCTATTTTAAATAAATAAGTAGATTTGTCAGTGTCAATGTTTGAGGAAGGATCTTCTGTATCAGATAGATCCTCATCAGAAGAGGATAAATTATTATGTTGTTGGTCATTTGAAATTTCATCAACTAAATGAGAAGTTTTAAAAGACCTTTAACGTTTATTAGAAGGTGGAAATGCAGACAAAGCCTTCAGGATAGAATCAGAAACAAATTCTTTAAAATTTACAGGTATATCATGCACATTAGAAGTTGAAGGAACTGCAACTGGCAATGTACTATTACTGATGGATACACTATCTGCATGTAAAAGTTTATCATCACAACTATTACAAATGACATTCAGCAAAATAATTTCTACAATTTTACAACAAATGCACTTAGCTTTGGTAGAACCGATGTCAGGCAGCAATGTTCCAGCAGAAACTTCTGAGGCAGGATCAGATTGAGACATCTTGCAAAATGTAAGAGAAAAAACAACATATAAAGCAAAATTATGTATTTCCTTATATGACAGTTTTAGGAATGGGAAAAAATGCAAATAGCATAGCCCTCTGATAGAGAAAAAAGGCAAGAGGCAAACATCAATGGGGTATTGAAACAGTGAAAAAGTTTGGCGCCAAGTATGACGCACAACGTAACTAAAACTTTTTTGCCGCCAAAAATAACCGGAAATGACACACTCGCGTCACTAATGACGCAACCGTGTGAAAGGTCTCGGCGTCAAGTATGACGCCGGAAATGACGAAGTTGCGTAATAGACGTATCTTTCCACGCCAAAAATATTCTAGTGCTAAGAATGACGCAATAAAGTTTAGCATTTTACGCACCCGCGGGCCTAATACCGCCCGCAATTTGCAAGAAATAGTCAATTGAAAAAAAGACTAAACCCCAGGTAAGAAATACATTTCTTAAAAAAATGTTTACATTCCCCAAATATGAAACTGACAGTCTGCAGAAGGAAATACACTAACCTGACTCATGGCAAATATAAGTACAATACATATATTTAGAACTTTATATAAATGCATAAAGTGCCAAACTATAGCTGAGGTGTCTTAAGTAATAAAAAACATACTCACCAAAAGACACCCATCCACATATAGCAGATAGCCAAACCAGTACTGAAACAGTTATCAGTAGAGGTAATGGTAAATTGAGAGTATATCGTCGATCTGAAAAGGGAGGTAGGAGATGAATCTCTACGACCGATAACAGAGAACCTATGAAATAGACCCCCGTTAGGGAAATCATCGTATTCAATAAGTGATACTCCCTTCACGTCCCTCTGACATTCGCTGTACTCTGAGAGGAATCGGGCTTCAACAATGCTGAGAAGCGCATATCAACGTAGAAATCTTAGCACAAACTTACTTCACCACCTCCATAGGAGGCAAAGTTTGTAAAACTGAATTGTGGGTGTGGTGAGGGGTGTATTTATAGGCATTTTGAGGTTTGGGAAACTTTGCCCCTCCTGGTAGGATTGTATATCCCATACGTCACTAGCTCATGGACTCTTGCCAATTACATGAAAGAAATGTGTTTATAAATACAGTTGGGCATTCAGTGATTTAAATTAAAATGATATGTCAGAAATGTCTTAAAGGGACATTAAACACTAAATGTATTTTATAAACATAGTACTGAGGTGATTCCCTGCTATGGGTGCCATCATGCTGAATTCTGGCTTTCATCGCATTCCAGTACTGATGTGTCTGCACATCTCTCCTAAGATAACTACAGTGAAACCTAAGTTCTAAATGTCAGCACTCATATTTAGAAGGAGGTGCATGAAAGGTATTTAGGGATAGATTACTATTTAGCGATCCTACGTTAACTTCGCCAGAAGTAAACATTTTACACTCATATTAAAAGTAAAAAGTTTGTGAGTGAGCAAAAACTTGACGCACGCAAAGAGCTGGACTTTGGATAATGCAACAGCGTTAAAATATTCTTAAATAAATATTTCTAAATATATCTGATAAAGTTTTGGTAACAAATATTTTTTTCAAGTTATTTTTAGCTTCAGGACTAAAATCATTCATTTCCCCCTTAGTGACAAATACAGGGCAAATTTCCCTCTGGAAAGTGTATGGTTGTAGCTTATATGTATGCAAAATCTGAGGTATACAATTCTCACATATTTGAGTGACCTGGCATACTGGAACATATTTGCAAAACAAACATATATGTAGACAGAGAGCTATCAGAAACTGACTCCTCTATAGAGATATCAGTGGGGACCAAGACATTTTGTTCCAGTTTTGCTTATAATAAAGTATGCAATGACACTGTATATAAGGATTGGTACAGACAATAACTGGTAGAGAGCCCTCAACACTATGTATTTGCTACCTCAGACACCTAAATTATCTCTCTGTATAGTAACCGCTACAGCCCCAATATATATTATTTAGCCCTCAAGTACACCATGGCAGCCCCTGTATGGGTACTCATCCCCTTACAGGAGCAGACAATGAAATTAAATATGGAATCTAGGCCAAACTGCAAAGTCATGATTTCTAGCTGTAGAAACTCCAACTGAGGAGCCAAAGCAGGGGAACAGTGAGGGGGCGGTGCTACCGGTTGAAAATATGGTGCTGCAGGGAATAAAAAATATCACTTTTGGGCCTTTTAGTAAAATAATAGAGCACCAAGCATAAAACATCTCATAAATTAATAAAAAAAAAAACTGTTCCCCTACCTTTACTGGAGCCTCCTCTACTGAACCGCTCACTGCAATAAGCAGATGGCAGTTTTCATAAAAGGCCATACACCTAATTATAAAAAGCACTCACAAGTATCCCCAGAGTCGGCAGAGGGCTGTAAAGGGTGACAGGCTTCCCTGACTATGTCCCTAAGCATGATAGGACAGTTAGGGATGTGAGAAAGAGAAAAAAACATAAATTATGCTTACCTGATAATTTCATTTCCATCGAGGGGAGGAGAGTCCATGGCTTCATTCAATACTGTTAGGAATTAAGAACCTGCCCACCAGGAGGAGGCAAAGACACCCCATTCAAAGGCTTAAATCCCTCCCCCACTTCCCTCACCCCCCAGTCATTCTGCTGAGGGAACAAGGAACAGTAGGAGAAATATCAGGGTATAAATGGTGCCAAAAGATAAATTAAATTTCGGTCTGCCTATCGGAGATACGGGCGGGAGCCGTGAACTCTCCTCCCCTCGATGGAAACAAAATTATCATATTAAGCATAATTTATGTTTTCCATCTAAAGGGGAGGAGAGTCTACGGCTTTATTCATTACTGTTGGGAACATATTCCCAAGCTCTAGAAAACACCGACTAAAACGGGAGGGTAAAAAGGCGGACCCTAATCTGAGGGCACCACAGCCTGCAAAACCTTTCTCCCAAAAACAGCTTCCGCAGAAGCAAAAACGTCAAATTTGTAAAACTTTGTAATATTGTGTAAGGAGGACCAGGTAGCCGCCTTACAAATTTGCTCCATAGAGATCTCATTCTTGAAGGCCCAAGACGAAGCCACAGCTCTAGTTGAATGAGCCATGATCCTCTGAGGAGGCTTATGTCCCACTGTCTCATAGGCCAAGCGAATCAAGCTCCTCAACCAAAAGGACAAAGAAGTAGAAGAGGCTTTCTACCCCTTGCGCTTCCCTGAATATACTACAAAAAGAGATGTAGACTGTCTGAAATCCTTCGTAGCCTGAAGACTTTAGCCACAGAGCCTTGCAAGCTAAAACGGAAAAACCTGACACCTTAGCGTTCAGGCGAATAATTTGCATATTGGCATCACATATGAAAGAATTGGCGATCTTCAGCGCCTTAATCTTATCCTGTATCTCGTCGATGGAAGTTTCCCCCTCGACCATTTCACACAGGGATTCACAACAAAATGTTGCAGTGTCGGCGACTGCGGCCACGGACGCTGCCGGCTGAAAAACAAACCAAAGAATCGGAGTGGGCCTCGTCATCGTATAATGCCTCAGATATTTCCACAGGCGTACGGCTCAGTAGTACTAGACATCCGTTTGCTTTTAGATGTCGTAACTTTATTAAGGCATGTGGAACATAGTTGAGCAGGCTGATCTACTAGAACCTCCTCACAATAAACACAGGAATGAGACTTTGTTAAAGAGGGAGTACCCTCTAACGCGTCAGAGTCCTCCATAGTTTGCACCTTTATTATGGACTAGATTAACCTAATAAACAGGCACCTTTATACCTCCAATGGCCGTGGCACTCACCACCTCCTATGACCCGGACTACAGAAACCGCTTTGTCTCATGCGCCATTGATAGAAAAGAAAGACTCTCCCTGCATCTCCGGACTCTAACTTTCGCCCAGGCTCTCACTGAGAGGCTGACAGGACTACTTAAAACTCCAGTCCCAATGCAAAGAGTACTACCCTCCATAAGAGACTACTGCCATTCTCCTGTGACGAAAGGCAAAGAATGACTGGGTGATGAGGGAAGTGGGGGAGGTATTTAAGCCTTTGGCTGGGGTGTCTTTGCCTCCTCCTGGTGGCCAGGTTCTTAATTCCCAACAGTAATGAATAAAGCCGTGGACTCGCCTCCCCTTTAGATGGAAATATGTGTCATGAGGAGAGCATGTTAAGTCCCCTGACTATGATGTACCTGTGTCAGAGTACCTACAAATAGCCTCTGGGCTGTGTGTGTGCTGTATAAAAGGCACTGACTTATGCAGCACTCCTCCACTGGCTTACCAGGCATGTCAATCCATGTCAATGCAGCAGGATCCAGTAGAGAGCCTATCCAGTTCTGGTATGAAGTACTGCAGAGAATTGCAGAAAGAAATACCTGTGTCCCTCGGGGGGAGTCTAGGGACAAGTCCCCATGATGTCTGTGGGTAGTTATGGCTGAAGTCTCGTTAGAGAATTGCTGTCCCTGTATCATTCAGCTGCTGTGAAGAGTCTTTTCTGTCTTCTTTGTAAATGATACTCCCTAGGGACTCTGGCTCTCACATATGTCTGAGCTCCCAATTTGTAATCCATAAGCTGGAAACATCTCTATTCTCAACTAACTCCTACGAGGCCAAGAACAAAACTATGAGAGATGGAAGGTTGGAGGGATTTTAAGCTCTGATATGGGTTCTTGACCTCCTCCAAGTGGGGTAAATATATCCCATATGTTATGGAGGACTTTGGACCATCATCATTTTATTAAAGAAATATAAATTTATTTAAATATATGTAATATGTGGCATTAAAGATAGAGTATGAATAAACGTTTTATGAAGAAATTCAGTATTTGAATGATCTATTAATTTAGGTTTTAATCTTAATTGGAAACCAGTTTCTCATCTTTTTGAATGGATAATTGGAAACTGGAAAGAGGAGCTATGTAACTTTAGATACTTATTTTTTATCGTGGTGTGATCAGCAACATTTACCTCTCTTGAAACAGACAGGTTTTCCGTTGAAATGAGATTGAAAAGGTTAATTTTAGTTTGTAAATATAGCTGTCATCTTTTAACTAACTATAGGATTATTTTCCAATACATTTTTTGAGGATATATCTTTAAGGGAAGGGGAGGACCAAATAGAGGAGTTGGACTTTTGTAACTATTGATGTGACTGAAGTGTTTCGTTCTTTTTATACATTTTTTTTAATACATTATGGGCCAGATTACAAGACGAGCACTATTTAACGCTCTTGCTCGAGCGTTAATTGCGCTAGAAGTAAGCTTTATGTCGGGTTGCGCTTGTATTATGAGTTGAAAGTAAAGTGTTTTCACTCATGCTCTCACCCGACGAGCACAAAATGCCAAACTTAGAATATCACTTGTGCTTTCACGTATTACCACATAGAAATCAATGGAGAGAAGAAAAAAAACTAACACCCCACTCTTTCACAAACCCGATTGCATAGTCTCATGTGCGCAAACCTGACCTGAAAATATGAATATTTCACATTCCAATGTTCTTCACATAAAATAATATGCTCTATTTATTAATAAATATTGCTACATATATCTGATGTTTTTTTAGTACCATATATATCTATACATGATTATATATATAGGTATATATATATATATATATATATATATAATATATAGGGAAAATAACTCATGGTGTAACCTATTTACAAATCTAGACAAGTCAGAAGACTTCCTTTTCCCACAGAAACTCTCTGAATACATTGTTTCCAATGCAGCAAAGGACACTGGGTAAGATATGCAAATGAGGTTCACAATGATTCACATTTTTACTTTTAGCCTGCTTTTTAAGGCAGACTTCCCTTTACGACATAGCATTGCCGTATTACACAGCTTTTAAGCTTAGCTAGGACTAGTACAGTGATTCAGACCAATCCCAGGACAGCTGTTTCGTGGTTTTTGCCACTCATCAGCTGGGAGTAGGTTGAATCACTGCTGGGTAAAGTTCATTTCTGGGCAAAAATTGAGTTTAAAACCACAAAACAGCTGTCCTGGGATTGGTCTTAATCACTGTACTAACCCTAGCTAAGCTTAAAAGCTGTGTAAAACGGCGATGCTATGGCGTAAAGGGAAGTCTGCCTTAAAAAGCAGGCTAAAAGTAAAAAAGTCAGTCATTGTGAACCTTGTTTGCATATCTTACCCAGAGTCCTTTGCTGCATTGGAAACAATGTATTCAGAGAGTTTCTGTGGGAAAAGCAAGTCTTCTGACTTGTCTAGATTTGTAAATGGGTTACACAATGAGTTATTTTCCCTACATTTCGTATTTAGTGGAAGATTTTAAACTCACTTTTTGCATCCCCACAATTTTATTTGCTGTTGTATTTTGCCCAGAAATTAACTTTACCCAGCAGTGATTCAACTTACTCCTAGCTGATGAGAGGCAAAAACCCACAAAACAGCGGTCCTGGGAATGGTCTGAACCACTGTACTAACCCTAGCTAAGCTTAAAAGCTGTGTAATAAGGCAATGCTATGGTGTAAAGGAAAGTCTGCCTTAAAAAGCAGGATAAAGTTAAAAAAGTGAGTCGTGAACCTCATTTGCATATCTTACCCAGAGTCCTTTGCTACATTGGAAACAATGTATTCAGAGCGTATCTGTGGGAAACGCAAGTCTTCTGACTTGTCTAGATTTGTAAATGGGTTAGAGAGCTACTGAAAAGCATCATTTTAGTATCTAACACGCCCACCTCCAATGGTATCGGTATTTATTCTCCTACTTCTTGCTTACATTGCTTTTCTTTAGCCAATATGACAATATTGAAATTTTATAGGTAGTGGGTTTTAACCTCCAAAAGCTGCTATTTCAAATGTAATTTTTTTTTTTTTTTAAAAGGAGATATGTGTAAACGATAATATTCTCCAGCACTTTAACATGGAATACTTTCTTTACTCCCTTAATGTTGCATAAAACTATTTGTTGATGTACTTTATGAAGACCTGAGCACAAGCTAGATATGTTTGTGAAAGTCCTGGGGTGAAAAGAGCATCTGATCAAAAACTAAATGCTAAAGTATGACAAGGTTGCATCAAAATTGCAATTTATTTTCATCAAAAGAAGTGTGCATTTTCAGAAATCCAAGGCTTACATACATATCATGCAAATGGTAGCATGCAAAGAACAGGCCAAGTTTATGCTAACATAAAATTTAATAATAAATAATAAGGGTATACAGTAGTCACAGTTCTTAAATATACCGAGCACTTAATGCATCAAGCACGCTCAGAATTAAGTCCTTAGACATAAAGTACTTTAACACCTTCAGCACGGGCAAGTTATATTCGTCACTATTACCACTGAAAGAAACATGCACTTCTGGGCTCTTAATGCTGCTGCACGCTCCAGAACAGAACCGGTCTCTAGTACCTTTAAAGTTATGCAAATGCTGGCTAGAGGCAACCTAAAGAAAGTTATTCATCAATCAGATTACTACCATCATACTGGGAACTCCTTCCATATCTTTTATTGTGGGGCCATGTATGTGGCAATGAGATATATACAATATATATGTCCTTTATAAACCATTATAATTATTATTTTGTAATCACATGAAGTGTAAATAGATTTAGCAAACAGTACATTTACATTTATGCTCCTGTAACTTTAAATTTGCAGTGATGTAACGATCACTATATAAACTCAATGTACACAATGAGGAGAATCTGAGGAAGCCCTGAGCCAGCCCAGTTTTTGGAGGGGCAACATGCGTCATCATTCTGGCGTGCCAGGTGTATTTGCTATCAAGCTGTTGTAGCATTCAAGTGGAAAAAGGAGTGTTTAGGCCTAGATTGGAGGTATTCTGGCCTTTTTTTGAGAGGCATTACTTACCACAACGTGACAAAGGACCGGACTGCTCTTCTACGTCAACTTTCATGATAATAGCAGACAGAGTGGACGCACGATTTACAAGCTAAACGGTCCCAGAAACAAAAGATATGGAAGGAGGTTCCAGTGTGGTGGTGGTAATCTGATTGATGAATACCTTTCTCTTGGTTGCATCTAGCCAGCATTTGCCTAACTTTAAAGGGACCAGAGAATAGTTCTATTCTGGAGCGTGCAGACCGTACTGAAGGTGTTTTAAGTGCTTTATGTCTAAGGACTTAATTCTGAGCGTGCTTGATGCATCAAGTGCTCGGTATATTTAAAAACTGTGACTATACCCTTATTATGTATTATTACTTTTTATCGGCTAGATTTAGAGTTCTGCGGCCAAAGGGGTGCGTTAGCTACGCGTGTATTTTTTCCCCCGCACCTTTTAAATACCGCTGGTATTTAGAGTTCTCTGAAAAGTTGCGTTAGGCTCCAAAAAAGGAGCGTATAGCATAATTTACCACCACTTCAACTCTAAATACCAGCGGTGCTTACGGACGCGGCCAGCTTCAAAAACGTGCTCATGCACGATTCCCCCATAGGAAACAATGGGGCAGTTTGAGCTGAAAAAAAACCTAACACCTGCAAAAAAGCAGCGTTCAGCTCCTAACGCAGCCCCAATGGGGAAACACTTCCTAAGTCTGCACCTAATACCCTAACATGTACCCCGAGTCTAAACACCCCTAACCTTACACTTATTAACCCCTAATCTGCCGCTCCCGCTATCGCTGACCCCTGCATTTTATTATTAACCCCTAATCTGCCGCTTCATACACCGCCGCAACCTATGTTATCCCTATGTACCCCTAATCTGCTGCCCCTAACACCGCCGACCCCTATATTATATTTATTAACCCCTAATCTGCCGCCCCAAATGTCGCCGCCACCTACCTACAATTATTAACCCCTAATCTGCCGACCGGACCTCACCGCTACTATAATAAAGTTATTAACCCCTAAACCGCCTCAATCCCGCCTCACTCCAGCCTCAAAAACCCTATAATAAATAGTATTAACCCCTAATCTGCCCTCCCTAACATCGCCGACACCTAACTTCAAGTATTAACCTCTAATCTGCCGACCGAACCTCGCCGCTACTCTAATAAATGTATTAACCCCTAAAGTCTAACCCTAACCCTAATACCCCCTAAATTTAAATCTAACGAAATAAAATAAATCTTATTAAATAAATTATTCCTATTTAAAGCTAAATACTTACCTGTAAAATAAACCCTAATATAGCTACAATATAAATAATAATTATATTGTAGCTATTTTAGGATTAATATTTATTTTACAGGCAACTTTGTATTTATTTTAACCAGGTACAATAGCTATTAAATAGTTAAGAACTATTTAATAGTTACCTAGTTAAAATAATTACAAAATTACCTGTAAAATAAATCAAAACCTAAGTTACAATTAAACCTAACACTACACTATCAATAAATAAATTAAATAAACTATCTACAATTATCTACAATTATATCAACTAAACTAAATTACAAAAACAAACAAACACTAAATTACAAAAAATAAAAAAAGATTACAAGAATTTTAAACTAATTACACCGACTCTAAGCCCCCTAAAAAAATAACAAAGCCCCCCAAAATAAAAAATGCCCTACCCTATTCTAAAATAAAAATTGTAAAGCTCTTTTACCTTACCATCCCTTAAAAGGGCCTTTTGCGGGGCATGCCCCAAAGTAAACAACTCTTTTGCCTGTAAAAAAAACATACAATACCCCCCCCAACATTACAACCCACCACCCACATACCCCTAATCTAACCCAAACCCCCCTAAAATAAACCTAACACTAAGCCCCTGAAGATCTCCCTACCTTGTCTTCACCACGCCGGGTATCACCGATCCGTCCAGAAGAGGGTCCGAAGTCTTCATCCTATCCAGCAAGAAGAGCTCCTCCAGAGGGTCCAAAGTCTTCATCCTATCCGGGCAGAAGAGGACATCCGGACCAGCAGACATTTTCATCCAGGCGGCATCTTCTATCTTCTTCCATCCGGCGCGGAGCGGGACCATCTTCAAGCAGCCGACGCGGAGCCATCCTTCTTCACCGACGGACAAACGACGAATGAAGGTTCCTTTAAGGGATGTCATCCAAGATGGCGTCCCTCGAATTCCGATTGGCTGATAGGATTCTATCAGCCAATCGGAATTAAGGTAGGAAAAATCTGATTGCCTGATTGAATCAGCCAATCAGATTCAAGTTCAATCCGATTGGCTGATCCAATCAGCCAATCAGATTGAGCTTGCATTCTATTGGCTGAACTCTAAATCTAGGGGTATGTTAGCATAAACTTGGCCTATTCTTTGAATGCTACCGTCTGCATAATACGTATGTAAAAGCCTTGGGTTTCTGAAAATGCACAATTCTGTTGATGAAAATAAATTGCAATTTTGATGCAATCTTGTCATACTTTAGCATTGATTTTTTTTTTGATCAGATGCTCTTTTCTAGTTTAATTTTCATTAACTGTTACAAATGTATCCCTTACACAAGTTAGCCCTTTTTTAAAGTGCTGGTTCTAATCTAATGTTGAGACAAACACATCGATGCGTTTCACCTCTTAAGGCTTTTTCAAGGTGCATCTGATATTCTGATTATTATCTACAAGCAACTTTATTTTATTGTTAGGCTAACCCAGAAGTTGAAAATTAACTTTTTAATATAAACATTTCCAATCCAACCCCTCTACTGTAAATACTAATTATATTTATTTAATAAAGAAAATCTCTCAACAGCTTTTTAATTTTAATTGACAATTGTAGGAACAAGTTTTATGCCGAGAACAAACTATTTTACCTTCTAGCAATGACCATTCTTAAAATGTACATCTTGTAACATCAGATTCCTGCATATTAAGCAAGTGTTACATAATATTAACGTGTCTCTCTTAAATTAAAACAAGCAATGCTTTTTAATCAATCTCTTTTAATTGTACTAATTTGCCAGAAGCAAAGAACAGGAGATAATAAGAGGCAAGTTAAAGCACATTAGAAAAAAAAAGTTAAACAGAGAAAACAGTTCCAAATGAATTGGAATGAAATCCACACACCCTAATAATGAATTACAAGTTTGCACATCAGGGCATCTTATTGCAATTAACCATTAAAATAAACATTTTAAAATAAAGGAAGATGTGATTTTAACCCAGGAATATCACTCATCTGCTGAAAGATAAACAATCAAATGCCAATGTCTGGGTGTAGCCGGTCTGTTGCAAACAGCAATTCAGGAATGTCAATCGGTTTCAGAAGTCTTGTGGACAAGACGATCACCTAAAGTTAAGAAAACAAAATGATAAATGAATTTGTAGTAAGCTGAACATTTTGCTTCAAAAGACAGGACTGACATACATTTTTGTTATAGATATTAATGAGTGCTCAAAAATAAGCCGCTGAGCTATTAAACAGAAATAGATGCAAACATAAGATATGGTTACTGCTCATATAGAAGACTTGTGTTTGTGTAAGTGCATATATGATCACAACAGCTTCCTGCCCCCATTTCTTTAGTAAGAGATGTGGGAGATGAAGTAATGATTATATATTATGCACTAATTTTCAAATTAAATTACGTTAGAAAAAAAATCTAAAGCAATATACAAATCAACCTATAACCCTTTCATTTATATTTGAGCTTTAGCTGAAGATTACTTGGTTAAATATCTGCTTATTGATTTCCTGTTCAGATGCATTACATTTAGAATAAGTAGCTGTTTCCCTCTAGATGTAAGGTTTACAAATAGTCAAGCTAGCAGATTAGGTTTAAGTTAGGACCTAAACCAGCAAAAGGTGCCCAGGAATGACCTTATGTTGTATCAAACCTGAAAACATTCTCAAGTTCATATTCAGTATACTTAGCTTTGAGGAAATGCAGAAGTTGTGTCCCAGGAATACTTTGTGTAAGGCTTTAATTACAAATATAGTTTGTTTACATGCAGAACCATTAACAGGACAAAAAAGTTAACATTGAAATATACATTTTAAATAGAAGCATTTTTGCAATATACATCTATTAGCAAAAATGTTTCTAGTAACAGTTACTACTGTTTTTCTGCACCAGCATTCAAATACCTCACCTCAAATACGGCTAGATTACAAGTTTTGCGGTACAGCTATACCGCTGAAAAATTGGCCATTGCGCATAGAATGACCCGGAACACATATTACGAGTCGCGGCGGTATAGCTATACCGCAAGCATTTTAGCCTGTAACGCAACATCCATTCCACACTCAAATGACGTTTGAGTGCGGGATTTTCATAGCGCCTGTATTACAGGTAGTGCATTTCGGCTAAAATGCTTGCATTACAGCCTATACCGACACGAGCCATACCACCACCTGAGACCAGTAGTTATGGATTTTGTGTAATAAAAATGTTTCACAAAACTCATAACTAAACTGTTACAAAGTACACGAACACCCATAAACTACCTATTAACCCTTAAACCCCTTGTCCTCCCACATAGCCAACACTATATTATACCTATTAACCCCTAATCTGCCGCCCACCAACATCGCGACTGTTAAATAAACCTATTTTCCCCGAATCCGCCGCCCCAACACTAAATAAACCTATTAACCCCTAATCCGCCGCACCCTGACATGAATATAAATTAATTAACCCCTAATCCGCCATTCCCCGTCATCGCCGACACCTAAATAAACCTATTAACCCCTAAACCGCCGCCCTCCACATCGCCAACACTATAATAAAGCTCCATAAAACACTATAATAAAACTCCAGCCCCCCCATCGTAACTACTAAACTAAACCGCCGCCCTCCACATCGCCAACACTATAATAAAACTCCAGCCCCCCCATCGTAACTACTAAACTAAACCTATTAACCCCTAAACCGCCGGCCCCCCACATCGCAAAACACTAAATTAAACTATTAACCCCTAAACCTAATACCCCCTAACTTTAAATTAAAATTACAATACAACTATCTTTAAAAAAATAAAAACTTACCTGTGAAATAAAAAGAAAACTAAGTTTAAACTAAAAAAAATTAACCTAACATTACTATTCTAATAAAATTAAAAAAACCTACCAATTAAAAACCTAAATTAAAAAAAACCTAACACTACAAAAAAATTAAAAAAATCTAACATTAGAAAAAATAATAAACACTAAATTACGAAAAATAAAAAACCTCTAAGCTTACAAAAAATAATAAACAAAATTATCAAAAATAAAAACAAGTACACCTAATCTAATAGCCCTATAAAAATAAAAAAGCCCCCCAAAATAAAAAAACACCCTAACCTACAATAAACTACCAATAGCCCTTAAAAGGGCCTTTTGCAGGGCATTGCCCTAAGTTAAACAGCTATTTTACCATAAAAAATTACTAATCCCCCCTAAAAGTAAACCTAACTCTAAAAAATCCTAAAATACCCATTGCCCCTAAAGGGGCATTTGTATGGGCATTGCCCTTAAAAGGGCATTCAGCTCTTTTACTGCCCTTAAAGGGGCATTCAGCTCTTTTACAAGTGCCCAAAGCCCTATTCTAAAAAAAAAAAAACACCCCCAAAAATGTAAAAAAACCTAACACTAACCCCGTAAAATCTACTCACGGTTCCTGAAGTCCGGACATCCATCTTCATCCAGGCGGCTGAAGTCTTCATCCAGGCGGCGACACCTTCATCCATCTCAGGGACGTCGAGCAGAGCTATCCTGGAGGGCAATGACATCCTGCACGGAGCGTCCTCTTCATAAGATCACTGAAGTTGAATGCAAGGTACTCGTTTCAAAATGGCGTACCTTGCATTCCTATTGGCTGATTTGATTCTTGAAATTCAAATCAGACTATAGAATGAGATCTTCTTAAATCCTATTGGCTGTTCAAAAGAGCCAATAGGATGATATTTACTGAAATCCTATTAGCTGATTTGAACATGATGTGGGGTCTGGAGGTTTAGGGGTTAATACTTTATTATAGTGTTGGCGATGTGGGGGACTGGCGGTTTAGGGGTTAATATGTTTATTTAGGTGTCGGCGATGTCGGGGAGGTGGCGGAATAGGGGTAAATAACTTTTGTTAGTGTCGGCGATGTCGGGGGCGGTGGAATGGGGTAAATAACTTATTAGTGTTGGTGATGTCGGGGGCAGTGGAATAGGGGTTAATAACTTTTATTAGTGTCAGCGATGTCGGAAAGCAGAGGAATAGGGGTATTTAGACTAGGGGTTTATGTTAGGGTGTTAGGTTTCAACATAACTTTCTTTTCCCCATCAATGGGTTTGCGTTACGACGGTATGCATTCGGCGATTGCAGGTGTTTTTGTATCTAACACTTTTTCCCCATTGATGTCTATGGGGAAAAGCGTGCACAAGCACGTAAACTCAGCCCTTGGCTTTTGTGCGGTATAAGGCTTAACGCACCATAATGCACAGCACAAGGAGACTTTTCAGTAACTCGTAATTTTTTGGTGTTATTTTCGCACCCTGTTTAGCGCAAAACACGTAATCTAGGTGATAGTCAGCAGTGGCTTGTATGATACAAATTAGCCAAAGGACAATTTATACGCATTAGACTGTACTGAAGAGTCTATGTTTTGTCCTTGGGTAATATTCTCGCTCCCAGTTTAATTAAGGATCACAAACATAATATGTCAAACTTATCTAGTTGGATGCACATGTAAAGCATGTGAGCATACTGTAGAAATCTGCTGTCACACAAAAGGTATATAATATGTACTCATGTACCAATTGCAGGTCTTTGTTTATTATATACTTGGCATGGTGCCATCAATGTAATCTTCAATATGTGGGGTGCTCTACCCATCTGGCACAAGAAAGAATTAGAGAACATCTGAATGATATTGATAGATTAGATCACTGTTCAGCCCTCGCATCCCATTTTATTCTGTATTATTTTGGTGACACACATACATTTAAATGGTGTGTCTTAGAACAGATTAAACACCCCCTTAGAGGAGGAGATATGGAAGCTTTACTCAAAAAAGTGAAGCTTTCTGGATATTCACCTTACGTACACGGGTACCCCATGGCTTTAAAGGGACATTAAACCCCAAAATTTTCTTTCATGATTCAGATAAAGGACACAATTTTTAAAAAGTTTCCAATTTACTTCTATTATCAAATTTGTTTCATTCTCATGTTATTCTTTGTTGAAGAGATACCTAGGTAGGTAGCGTGCACATGCCTGAAGCACTACATGACAGGAAATAGTGCTGCCATCTAGTGCCCCTGCTAATGTATAACATTGTTGCAAAACTCCTACTATATAGTGCTGCAGACACGTGCACACTCTTGAGTTTACATTTCTGATTTTCCACAAAGGATAACAAGAAAACTAAGATAATTTGATAATAGAAGTAAATTAGAAAGTTGTTTAAAATGTTATGTTCTATCTAAATCGTGAAATAAAAAAATTGGGTTTTATGTCTTTTAAGATAGAATGATAGAGGGACAATAAGTCTTTAAGTGTTATATATATTTCCCTTTTTTTGCCATATGTATACTGTTTATAAATTCGCCCTTATCACATGAAATAATGAGATACACATTAATATTAATTCCTGTATATCAAATTACATGTCTATAATATGAGTAAGTTTCTTGTTATGGTAGACAATTTATTTCTTTATGTAATTTTTTCTCTGCAATTTATGATATATTGTCACTTTGAACTAAATGTATGTCTTGAATTTACAGTGTGGGGAGGTGGGGTTATGAGTTTTGTCTATAAATTGATTGAGAGTGAAGGACTAGGGTCTATGAGTAAGGCATAGCCGAAATGCGTAAGACCTAGGACTCGATGATTGAAAGCTATCTGGGCTGGCAAGCCCTTCTCCTCCCTATGATCAAGCCCTTCTCCCTATGATCAAGTCCTTCTCCTCCCTATGATCAAGCCCTTCTCCTCCCTATGATCAAGCCCTTCTCCTCCCTATGATTAATCCATTCTCCTCCCTATGATCAAGCCCTTCTCCTCCCTATGATCAAGCCACTGCTTCCCTACCCTCTTCTCTTCTTCTTAGGTGGAAAATTTGAATCTCCCCGGTCTTGTCCAACCAGGGAGATTGACAGCTCCTGCCCGTGCGTTTTTGACTGTAAGCAAGCAGAGTGCGGGATTGCAATGTTAAATTCCGGCCGCGGATTGCTGCTCGCCAGAGGAGAGCTCGGGTGGACAGGGGCGAACATATACGACGCTGTCCACCCTTGATTGATAAATCGAGCCCCTTGAGTAAAAAAAACAAATCATTGTTAACATAACACTGTACCTGGTATATTCAAATAGACGGTCTACTCCACAATTTTTATTGTTTAGAAAGATAGATAATCCCTTTATTACCCATTCTCTAGTTTTGCATAATCAATACTATTAACATACTTTTTTACCTTTGTGATTACCTTGTATCTAAGCCTCTGCAGACTGCCCCCTTATCTCAGTTATTTTGACAGACAATCAGTGCTGACTCAAAGGTAAATCCACAGGAGTGAGCACAATGTTATCTATATGGTACATATGAACGAGCACTGTCTAGCTGTAAAAACTGTCAAAATGCACTGAGATAAGAGGTGGTTTTAAGGGCTTAGAAATTAGCATATGAGCCTACCTAGGTTTAGCTTTCAATAAAGAATACCCAGGACTCAATTTATCAATCATTTCTGTTCTCCTATCAGTTCTGTGCAGCTCTTCTTTGGAGAGGTGAACTTGTGCGACCATATTTATCATAAAAAAGTTGTTTTTTTCTCCATAGGAGAGCTGAGGAGAACTAATAATACATTTCTCTAATCTGATTAGTATCTGCGCCTTATTTATCCCTGAAAATAAGCAACTAATCTCCATGTCAGTCATATATAAGCCAATAGAAATATTTATACAGCCTTCCTAGTAACTTTGTTAACGCCCCTCTTCAATAAACTGTCATGTAAGAAAATACATCTACCTTTTCATTGTTTTTGTGCTTCAATTTTAGCGCTTTTTTTATCTTATTTTTATGCCCCAATAGATATAATTTTTGTGCTCTGTTATATATTATTTTGATGCTCCATTATATTTTTTTTATAACGCCAACATAAATTATTATTGTACTCCAATAGCCATTATTATTGCGCTTTGCTATAGATCATTTTTGCACCTTGTAGAGCCCTTTTTTTTTGTAACTGATTTTACAACTGGTAGAGAATAGATTTCTAATGCTGTTCTTCACTGTAGTTACGGAGAACTTAAATGCAGGAACTTGCAGGAGAACTTTCAGTCCTCCACAGAAGAATATAAATGATACATTTGTAACTAGGAGAATTAATGAGGAGAACTATATGAAATACGACTAAAAGGATCTAATTTAACCTTTTTTTTTTTTTTTTGGAGAATGTGTTCTCCAAGGAGAGTGAGAACAGAGTAGGAGAATTTTATAGTCAAACTTGCCCAATTTTAGGCACATTTTTGAATGATAAATAGGAGCATTATTTTTCATGAGAACTTTTAGGAGAAAATATAGGTGAATTTGAATGATAAATTTAGCCCTAGAGAACAAAGCAAATTTGTTGATAAAAGTAAATTGGAAAGTTGTTTAAAATAGAATGCCCTATCTGAATCATGAAAGTTAAATTTTGACTAGAATGTGCCTTTAACAATATGGTACGCAAGAGTATAGCATTGTCTGGCATTAAAAACAATTTTATCTAGAAAAATCAGCTGTGAAGCACTGTACACAAAATGACCAAGGTATAAAGAAGTTGATAAAGATCATAAACAAGTGAATTAGCCAGAAAGAGGGAGCCATCTTAGTATGCATTTTGCTTCTGAAATAGCCACCAATGATATATAGAAACAAAGCCAGCCCACATTATATGACAGGGTTAACAGGGAACAATTAACTTGTAAATAGCTCATTGTTACACACAATACTCCTCCTCACAGCACAGTGGAAAATGAAGCAGTATTGCTTTACCATCTGTCTGATTAGCTCACCCCAGCATCTTGCCAGGAACAAAGGATATGATGGTTGATATATGTTATATGGAAACAAAAATGGACATGCTTTCTTGCTCCAAATAAGAGGATATAGGGAACACCTCCATGGGCAGAATGTTTCTGCCAAGTCACTAATTGCCCATCACTGGTGTAGAAAATTGTGCAGCAGTGTATTGAAGACCTTTCTTGCATTTATCAACCCCGTTTAATATGTCCCATTCTTTCAACATATTGACAGTGTTTTGCAATAACAACGGCTCTTCATCATGTCCATATCCCTATTTGAACATTAAGATGTTCAAACATTGCTACCAAAACACAATGCTTCTGAAAGGTACTGCAGTGCTCATTAATGTTTTTGCAGAGCTTTTACAGACCAAATCTGCTTAATTCATTCATGGCGTACAAGCTCTGTGTACCAGTAATGATATACCATAAAAAAAATTATGTTAATAGTCAAAGTTACAGTGCGTGCTGCTCTTCATTCTCGTTCCCGCCCAACATAACTAGGCCTACAAGGCAGGAGAGGATGAAAATTGTGCCATGGCAGTTTTGCTTGTGTGTGCTGTCTGGAAGGGGAGCACAGGATTCAAGATTAAAAGTTAAAGAAGCAATTAAACCTTACTAGCGTTATACCTCTTGCAGGTTTCAATGAGAACAAGTTTTTAATTAGCATAGAATATACATTTATATTATAACTGCTTCTACTTATTTGGTGAAATATTACTTAGCTCCTGTTAATTATCTAGCCTGCACTGTCAAAGCCATCTCCATATCACAATACTGTGGTAAATCACTATATAATAGGGTCTTCTAATATATTTACATGAGTGGGCACATAGGAAAATATGTTTTTCATTTGCAAGTCTTTGTC
Source organism: Bombina bombina (assembly GCF_027579735.1). NCBI lineage: Eukaryota > Metazoa > Chordata > Amphibia > Anura > Bombinatoridae > Bombina > Bombina bombina. The sequence continues at coordinate 1,223,387,974 of NC_069500.1, read as the reverse complement.
AGTCATTTGTTAGAGGGACATAGCTGGTATTAAAATAATGCCCAGTGGGCCACAATTCACCAGGTACGGGTTAATAAATTTACATTCTTTTAGTGACCAATAACCCACGTCAAAGCAAAGCCAGATAGGGTGTCATTGCTGTCAAAGCTCAATGCCTTTTCCGAAGTTGGCCAACATTCCCTCAGCATACTTTTGGAATATCTTTATTATTAACGTGTTGATCTTTTGGGGCATTATTAGATTTTGATTCAGCTTGTCCATCACTATTCAACAAGTGAATTACCACTGGAGCTAGCGAAAGTATTTCTGCTGCACTATTTAAAAGCGATGAATGAGAAGTCGAATGGGCAAAAGAATTTGGAATCAAGCGAAGGAAAAAGAGGCCTTTCACTTGACAAAACTATTGATGGAGCACAATGCTCAACTGAATGCTAAATTGCCCATAACATATCTGCATTAACTCCTGAATGGCTCCATCGTACACCTGAATGGCTAAAGATACTGCCTAGCCAGCACTCTCTAGACTAAATAATAATACTGTATCCCTGTCTGTATCAGGTGCTGACCCAAGACACAATGAGCCTTTGCTGTAGCACAGGGCAGGTACATTATAATGTATTTAATTTGACTTTCTCTGAGTTTTGTTAACTTCAAAATAAATAAATAAATAACACAACATGGTAGCACCGACTAGTTTATAAAAACTAAAATGTTAAATATTTTCTTCAATATTTAAAAAACTAATATTTTTTTTAAATGCATCTACATATCATTCTTAGGCTAATCTTTTCTTTGAATATATTGTTAAATCTAGCATTGTTTTAGTATTTAATGACACTTTAATAATAGCTAAACTACTGAAAACTACATTTAAATATATTTAGCTTGCTAGCATTGTTAACATTGCATATGGACAGTAATTAATCAATAAGCAGGAAAGCCACAGAATGATTCCCAAGGAGTGGTAATAATAAGTGACTTCATATAACTTTATCAATTATATAAGATGGACAAAACAGATAACCATATTGATTCTTAATCTTTTTATATATAAGAGGGCAGTCTATGTTTAAAAAATTACAAACCCCAAAAGTGATATTACAAAAAATAAAAAATGTAAAATTACAGAAAAAAATAAACAAAGCTATCCAAAATAAAACATTTAAACCTAAACTAATACCCCAATAAAAATAAGAAATCCTCCCAAAATAAAAACACCCCTTAATCTAATACTAAACTACCAATAGCCCTTAAAAGGGCTTTTGTATGGCATTTCCCTAAGTTAAACAGCTCTTTGTCCTAAAAAAATTACCAATTACCCCACTAACAGTAAACCCCCCCACCCAACCAACCCCCAAAATAAAAAAAACTAAGTCTAAAAAAACTTAAGCTACCCATTGCCCCTAAAGGGGCATTTGTATGGACATTGCTCTTAAAAGGGCATTTAGTTCTTTTGCTGCCCTTAAAAGGGCAATCAGCTCTTTTACAGTCCAAAAAACCCTAATCTAAAAAATAAAAGACTAAGCCCCAAAAAGGTACTCACCGTTCCTGAAGTCTGGCGGAGAAGGTCTTCTTCCAGGCGGCTCCATCATCTACTATCTTCATCCGGAGCGAACGGGGCACGGAGCAGAGGTGCGGAGCTGGCTTCACTGATGCGCGGATCCGGAGTGGTGGTCCTCAGCGGCGGTAGTTCAAAGTGGTGTGGAGGCTCCTTTTTAATCCAATCTCTGTCGTACACTGAAAATTGAATGCAAGGTACCGCATTCAAATTGGGGTACCTTGTATTCCTATTGGCTGAAATTTTGAAATCAGCCAATAGGATTAGAGCGACTGAAATCCTATTGGCTGTTTAAATCAGCCAATAAGATTTCAGTAGCTCTCATCCTATTGGTTGATTTAAAAATGTAAAAGAACTGTTTAAGAATGCTCTACAAAAGGCCCTTTTAAGGGCTATTGGTAGTTTAGATTAGGGGGTGTTTTTATTTTGGGGGGGCTTTTTTATTTTCATAGGGATTAGCTTTCTTTTTTTATTTTTGATAATTTCGTTTATTTTTTCTGTCATTTTAGACTTTTTTATTTTTTGCAATTTTAGATAAATTTTTTGTAATTAGGTATTTTTAAATTAATGTTAGGATTTTAATTGTAACTTAATTATGTAATTGGGGTTAATTTAGGGGGTGTTAGGTTAGGGGGCTTTGTAATTAAATTAGTTATTTGCGCTGAGGGGGGATTGGCGGTTTAGGAGTTAATAGGTTAATTAGGTTTATTGCGATGTGAGGGTTTGGTAATTTTGGGGTTAATAAGTTCATTAGGTTTATTGCAATGTGGGGGGTTGGCGGTTTAAGGTTTAATAGGTTCATTAGGTTTATTGCGATGTGGGGAGTTGGCGGTTTAGGGGTTAATAGGTTAATTAGGTTTATTGTGATGTGGGGGTTGGCTGTTTAGGGGTTAATATTTTAATTATGTTATTTGCATGTTTAATTTGTGGATTAGGGGTTAATTACTTTATTATTTTGCGATGTGGGGGTTGGCGGTTTAGTTTGTTAATACTTTGTGCGGGAGGTTAGTTTTTCTTTGTTCTACTTCGTGCGGGCAGTTAGGGTTTTTTATTTAGTTTTTTTTTTTATTTCTTGCAGGCGGTTATATGTTTTTTTTGTTATTTCGTGCAGGCCTTGCTTGTTTTTTGTGTGTGTTTTTTTAAGACTTCGTTTGCCTACGCTGCATCCAGGTGGATTCCGAAAAAGGCACCTGTGGTGGATTCTTTCAACACTCTGCCATTTTCGGAATCCACATGAATCCAGGTGGATTCTTTTGGCTGCCTCGTGCAGCCAATATTCCTTTGAGGATGAGTGCGCAACTGTCGACACCAACGGAAGTGTTACAAAAGTGATTATAGTATAGATTCCTAAGGACAATAGGAGCTCATGTAATTTATTTTGGAATTAAAATTAAATAAATTTAAAAAAAAACACACAAAAACTTATATGTGACAATTACACTTAAAGGGACAGTCTACTCCAGATTTGTTTAAAAAGATAGATTATCCCTTCATTACCCATTGTCTAGTTTTGCATAATTTACACGTTTATATTAATATACTTTTTACCTGTGAATACCTTGTATCTAAGCCTTTGCAGACTGCCCACTTATTTCAGTTCTTTTGACAGACTTGCATTTTAGCCAAATCAGTGCCCTCTCATAAGTAACTCCATGTGTGTGGGCACAATGTTATATATATATATATATATATATATGAACTAAATGTACACATATACACATGTAAAAAACTGTCAATGCATTTAGATAAGAGGCGGCCTTCAAAGGCTTAGAAATTAGCAAAGCAAATTTGATGATAAAAGCAAATTGTAAAGTTGTTTAAAATTATATGCCCTATCTGAATCATGAAAGTTTCATTTTGACTAAAAGTCCCTTTAAATGCACACAAAATTAGGTCATTAAAACTGTGCATGTTTAGATATTGCACGCTACCTATCTAGATTCAAATTTGATAATAAAAGAAAACTGGAAACTTTTTTAAAATTGTATTCTCTATCTGAATCATGAAAGAAAAAAATTGAGCTTCATGTCCCGTCCCTTTAAGGTTTTACAGTTACAATTCACCTAAGACAAAAAAAGAGATACATGTTAAGAAATAACTATCGGCTAGATTACGAGTTTTTCATTTTGAGCTGTGCGGTGCTAACGAGCAGTTTATGCTAACCGCTCACTTACAGACAGCGCTGGTATTACGGGTTTTTACAACCCAGACAAGAAGTGAGCGATAAGCAAAATTCTGCTCCTTACCGCACTCCAATACCAGCGCTGCTTACGTTAGCGGTGAGCTGGTGTAACGTGCACGATTTCCCCATAGGAATTAACGGGGAGAGCCAGCTGAAAAAAAGTCTAACACCTGGCAAAAAGCAGCGTAAAGATCTTTAACGCAGCCACATTGATTCCTAAAGGGGAAATCAAATTTATGTCTACATCTAACACCCTAACATGAACCCCAAGTCTAAACACCCCTAATCTTACACTTATTAACCCCTAATCTGCCACCCCCAACATCACTGACACCTTCATTATAATCATTAACCCCTAATCTGCCGCTCCAGACACCGCCGCCACCTACATTATAATTATTAACCCCTAATCTGCTGCCCCAACATCGCCGACACCTACATTGCATTTATTAACCCCTAATCTGCCGCCCCCTATGTCGCCACCACCTACCTACATTTATTAACCCCTAATCTGCTGCCCCCAACGTTGCCGCCACTATAATAAACATATTAACCCCTAAACCGCCGCACTCCCACCTCGCAAAAATTAGTTAAATATTATTAACCCCTAATCTGCCGACCCTAACATCGCCGCCACCTACCTACATTTATTAATCCCTAATATGACGCCCCCAATGTCGCAGCCACTATTCTAAATTTATTAACCTCTAAACCTAAGTCTAACCCTAACACCCCCTAACTTAAATATAATTTAAATAAATATAAATAAAATTCCTATCATTAACTAAATTATTCCTATTTAAAACTAAATACTTACCTATAAAATAAACCCTAAGATAGCTACAATATAACTAATAGTTACATTGTATCTAGTTTAGGGTTTATTTTTATTTTGCAGGCAAGTTTGTATTTATTTTAACTAGGTAGAATAGTTACTAAATAGTTATTAATTATTTAATAAACTACCTAGCTAAAATAAATACAAAAGTACCTGAAAAATAAAACCTAACCTAAGTTACAATAACACCTAACACTACACTATAATTAAATTAATTCCCTAAACTAAATACAAGTAAATACAATTAAATAAAATTATCTAAAGTACAAAAACAAACAAACACTAAATTACATAAAATAATAAACAAATTACAATGTTTTTAAACTAATTCCCCCTAACAAAATAAAAATGCCACCCCAAAATAAAAAAAAGCCCTACCCTACACTAAATTACAAATAGGGCGTTTTGCGGGGCATTGCCCCAAAGTAATCAGCTCTTTTACCTGTAAAAAATTACAAATCCCGGGGGGCGGAGTTAACTGCCTGTGTGAACAGACGTGAGGGGTGAGAGCTCTGGGCATTTGGACATTAAAAAGTATTATTTCAGCCCTTCTACATCAAATTTTTTAGTAAAATCATATTTGATACTGCTCAGAGACAACAACCTTGCAGCTTTGAAGGAAAAATTTGGAATTTAATAGCCGCAACTGAGCGCTCTCTCTGGAAGCCGGCCCGCTCATTACTTTAAATATCAGAAACCTTTTATCTCTGCTCCGGAGGGCTGGGGATCCACTCCGGAGCATTGGCCTCTGATAACCTCACAGTCCAGGAGTCGGCTCGACCAGTTCGCCCGCTGCCGAGAACTTGGAACCAAACTTTATCCGATTTTGGCCCGGACCCACTGTGGGAGCTGTGGGATTATTCTGCCCATCCCCTACACCGGCGGCGGGAGCCACCGCAACTCTTACTGCTCAAATCTAGACTACTTACCGCTACATACCGCTGCCCCGAGCACCTCTGAGTTTTGGCGCGACAATCCGCCATTTTGCTGGGCGGCCTTCTATCTCTTCCCTCAGAGTGGCGCGGCCTTAGTCTGGGCTACATCGGAGCACCCGCGCCGGATTGCCGTTGTATCTCCCTGGTGGGAGAGCGAAACACCACTTGGTCACATCTACTGGCTTCTACTCGGCAGACATCACGGACTGTAGTGCTGTTCCAGAGGGTAAGCTCAGGGTACACAGAGGGCCTCACAGGCGGGTCACGGGACACGGGACTTACGAAGCATTGGGAAGTGCACTGCCCTAAGCCTATTCACTCCTCCTGAGGCCTCTCTGATAGCTTGGCTCAGATCAGCCCTGAGAACTTTGCCCTAACTATATTTGTGGGGTAACCATTACTTCCATAAGCAGATCTTTGGTATAATTAGGTAGCAACTGAACAAGATTTGTTTACCCACAAGATTCCTCAAAACCTTCAATATTTCAAAAAAAAAAAAAAAAAAAAAGAGAAAAAAATAACTTAACCCGTTGAGCCCTCACATATCTGAGCTGCCCCAGTGAGCCCCTCATTCCTCACACATAAGGAAGTTAATAAGTGAAAAAACAGACACACACAATGTTAATGCTATAGTGGTCCGTTGGGCCAGGGACCTATTACAGTGACTCATAAATAGGGATTGATCTCGACCGTTAGTTTATAGTGGTCATAACTTCCTCACCTCTCGCATATATTTATGTTATAGGACCCAGAAGTTTTTCACACTTTTCTAAGGTGTTTTTTTATTTTCAACCACCTGCCTCTTCTCATATCACACAGATGCTACCTATAACATGCCACAGGGGGCAAGGCGGAAAGCCGCTAACCCTAGTGAATACAGAAAGTCGGTGGCTGACCACTTTAAATTAAAAACAGGAGCAGACAAGGCTTCAGACAGCCCTATTACTTCTCAGCATCACATGGAAATAAATACTAGCGAGGAGTGCGATTCCCATCCGCCAAACACCATGGCGGAGTCTGCAGCTTCAGACATAGTATCTACACTCACTGAAAGATTAAACTCTCTTCAAGACACCCTCACCAAAGCCATGAAAACCTCTGCATCTGATTTACGTAAAGATATAGGTGCTATTAGTGAGCGCATTGATATTCTTGAGAGAAAACAGGAGGACCTCACAGTGGAGCAGAGCAACCTGGCGAATCACTCCCAAATTCTAGTTGATATGCTAGACTCCATTGAAACAAAAATGGCCGACATGGAAGACCGGTCTCGAAGGAATAACTTGAGGTTTAGGGGGAGGAGGTCCCATCTTCTGAGCTGTGTGCTTTTCTTACAGAACTTTGTGACATACTCCGGCCGGCTGGCTTTTCAAACGAGACCTTGGTAGATAGAGTTCACAGGCTCCCTAAAGGAAGAAATGTACCTAGCGAGAAGCCTCGCGATGTGATAGCTAGATTTCATTTCTTTACTTATAAGGAACAAATTATTAAAGCTATGTTTCAGCGCCCAGTTTTGCCCGAAAAATTCAGGAATATTCAGATATTCCCTGATTTGTCACAATTCACGATCCAGAAGAGAGGGTTATTTCGAGAGGTCACGAAATTACTGAGGCAACAAGGAATCAAATACAGGTGGGGTTACCCCACTAAACTCCTTATCCATAAAGATGGTCGTCTCTATACTGCTGATACCCCGGATAAAGGTCATCTTCTACTCAAAGGCTGGATTACCCAGAATCTTCAAGACCCAAGGGAAGATCCTCCCACACAGAAAGATCCTGTGCGACCATCCTCATCATCTTCCATTTTACGGCCTTCTGCATTAGAATGGGGTTCTCTTCCGCAACGGTCTGCCCCTGCCAAAAGATACAGCTTTGCTATGGGTCCTGCCAGACCTACCCATGGAGAAGATGAAACAGATGTCAATGACTGATGAGTATTTTAAACCTGTTTCTTGATTTCTGTTACTGTCCTTCACATTTCTTTTTTTCTGCAGGTTTGATTAATGAACCCTATACGGACACACAACTAGTTTAAGTGATTTAGATGTCCCTAAGGTTTGCACCCCCTATGTGAGATGTTATACAGCCCCCGAGTTAAAAACGATCTTGAAATGTTACTAGATACACCTTCAAGTTGATGGCTCTAACTTTTGTGTTAAGACTATTCCATTCTAGGTCCCTATACTATTCCATGTGCTGTTGCTTTTATGACCTGCCAAGCTTGTTTCCTACAGGTTTGCCAACCAGGTCTGTAATAAATACACATTTAGTTTTCTTACGGCTAGATTTGGAGTTTTGTCGGTAACGACCCGAAAAACTAACGCCCGCGTTTTACTGGCCGCACCATAAAAATAACTCTGGTATTGAGAGTCCACATAAAGGCTGCGTTAGGCTCCAAAAAAGGAGCGTAGAGCATTTTTAACGCAGCTTCAACTCTCGATACCAGAGTTGCTTACGGACGCCGCCAGCCTCAAAAACGTGCTCGTGCACGATTCTCCCATAGGAAACAATGGGGCTGTTTGAGCTGAAAAAAACCTAACACCTGCAAAAAAGCCGCGTTCAGCTCCTAACGCAGCCCCATTGTTTGCTATGCGGTAACCCTCCCGACGTCTGCACTTAACACTCTAACATGTACCCCGAGTCTAAACACCCCTAACCTTACACTTATTAACCCCTAATCTGCCGCCCCCGCTATCGCTGACCCCTGCATATTATTATTAACCCCTAATCTGCCGATCCGTAAACCGCCGCTACTTACATTATCCCTATGTACCCCTAATCTGCTGCCCTAACATCGCCGACCCCTATATTATATTTATTAACCCCTAATCTGCCCCCCACAACGTCGCCTCCACCTGCCTACACTTATTAACCCCTAATCTGCCGACCGGACCGCACCGCTATTATAATAAAGTTATTAACCCCTAATCCACCTCACTAACCCTATCATAAATAGTATTAACCCCTAATCTGCCCTCCCTAACATCGCCGACACCTAACTTCAATTATTAACCCCTAATCTGCCGACCGAATCTCGCCGCTATTCTAATAAATGTATTAACCCCTAAAGCTAAGTCTAACCCTAATACTAACACCCCCCTAAGTTAAATATAATTTAAATCTAACGAAATTAATTAACTCTTATTAAATAAATTATTCGTATTTAAAGCTAAATACTTACCTGTAAAATAAATCCTAATATAGCTACAATATAAATTATAATTATATTATAGCTATTTTAGGATTTATATTTATTTTACAGGTAACTTTGTATTTATTTTAACCAGGTACAATAGCTATTAAATAATTAAGAACTATTTAATAGCTAAAATAGTTAAAATAATTACAAATTTACCTGTAAAAGAAATCCTAACCTAAGTTACAAATAAACCTAACACTAGACTATCAATAAATTAATTAAATAAACTACCTACAATTACCTACAATTAACCTAACACTACACTATCAATAAATTAATTAAATACAATTGCTACAAATAAATACAATTAAAAAATCTAGCTAAAGTACAAAAAATAAAAAAGAACTAAGTTACAAAAAATAAAAAAAATATCTACAAACATAAGAAAAATATTACAACAATTTTAAACTAATTACACCTACTCTAAGCCCCCTAATAAAACAACAAAGCCCCCCAAAATAAAAAATGCCCTACCCTATTCTGAATTACTAAAGTTAAAAGCTCTTTTACCTTACCAGCCCTGAACAGGGCCCTTTGCGGAGCATGCCCCAAGAAGTTCAGCTCTTTTGCCTGTAAAAAAAAAACATACAATACCCCCCCCAACATTACAACCCACCACTCACATACCCCTAATCTAACCCAAACCCCCCTTAAATAAACCTAACACTAAGCCCCTGAAGATCATCCTACCTTGTCTTCACCTCACCAGGTATCACCGATCCGTCCTGGCTCCAAAATCTTCATCCAACCCAAGCGGGGGTTGGCGATCCATCATCCGGTGCCTGAAGAGGTCCAGAAGAGGCTCCATCAAGTTCAATCCGATTGGCCAATCAGCCAATCAGATTGAGCTCGCATTCTATTGGCTGATCGGAACAGCCAATAGAATGCAAGCTCAATCTGATTGGCTGATTGGATCAGCCAATCGGATTGAACTTGATTCTGATTGGCTGATTCCATCAGCCAATCAGAATATTCCTACCTTAAGTCCGATTGGCTGATAGAATCCTATCAGCCAATCGGAATTCGAGGGACGCCATCTTGGATGACGTCCCTTAAAGGAACCGTCATTCTGCAGTTGGACGTCGCCGGAAGAAGATGGGTTCGCGGTGGAGGTCTTCAGGATGGAGCCGGTCGTCATCGGATGAAGATAGAAGATGCCGCTTGGATCAAGATGGTTGCCGGTCCGGATCGCCTCTTCTTCCCGGATAGGATGAAGACTTTGGAGCCTCTTCTGGACCTCTTCAGGCACCGGATGATGGATCGCCAACCCCCGCTTGGGTTGGATGAAGATTTTGGAGCCAGGACGGATCGGTGATACCTGGTGAGGTGAAGACAAGGTAGGATGATCTTCAGGGGCTTAGTGTTAGGTTTATTTAAGGGGGGTTTGGGTTAGATTAGGGGTATGTGGGTGGTGGGTTGTAATGTTGGGGGGGTATTGTATGTTTTTTTTTTTACAGGCAAAAGAGCTGAACTTCTTGGGGCATGCCCCGCAAAGGGCCCTGTTCAGGGCTGGTAAGGTAAAAGAGCTTTTAACTTTAGTAATTTAGAATAGGGTAGGGCATTTTTTATTTTGGGGGGCTTTAATGTTTTATTAGGGGGCTTAGAGTAGGTGTAATTAGTTTAAAATTGTTGTAATATTTTTCTTATGTTTGTAGATATTTTTTTATTTTTTGTAACTTAGTTCTTTTTTATTTTTTGTACTTTAGCAAGTTTATTTAATTGTATTTATTTGTAGCAATTGTATTTAATTAATTTATTGATAGTGTAGTGTTAGGTTAATTGTAGGTAATTGTAGGTAGTTTATTTAATTAATTTATTGATAGTATAGTGTTAGTTTTAATTGTAACTTAGTTTAGGATTTCTTTTACAGGTAAATTTGTAATTATTTTAACTATTTTAGCTATTAAATAGTTCTTAACTATTTAATAGCTATTGTACCTGGTTAAAATAAATACAAAGTTACCTGTAAAATAAATATAAATCCTAAAATAGCTATAAAATAAATATAATTTATATTGTAGCTATATTAGGATTTATTTTACAGGTAAGTATTTAGCTTTAAATAGGAATAATTTATTTAATAAGAGTTAATTTATTTAGTTAGATTTAAATTATATTTAATTTAGGGGGGTGTTAGTGTTAGGGTTAGACTTAGCTTTAGGGGTTAATACATTTATTAGAATAGCGGTGAGCTCCGGTCGGCAGATTAGGGGGTAATAATTGAAGTTAGGTGTCGGCGATGTTAGGGAGGGCAGATTAGGGGTTAATACTATTTATTATAGGGTTAGTGAGGCGGATTAGGGGTTAATAACTTTATTATAGTAGCGCTCAGGTCCGCTCGGCAGATTAGGGGTTAATAAGTGTAGGTAGCTGGCGGCGACGTTGTGGGGGGCAGATTAGGGGTTAATAAATATAATACAGGGGTCGGCGGTGTTAGGGGCAGCAGATTAGGGGTACATAAGGATAACGTAGGTGGCGGTCGGCAGATTAGGGGTTAAAAAAATTTAATCGAGTGGCGGCGATGTGGGGGGACCTCGGTTTAGGGGTACATAGGTAGTTTATGGGTGTTAGTGTACTTTAGAGTACAGTAGTTAAGAGCTTTATGAACCGGCGTTAGCCCAGAAAGCTCTTAACTACTGACTTTTTTCCTGCGGCTGGAGTTTTGTCGTTAGATGTCTAACGCTCACTTCAGACACGACTCTAAATACCGGAGTTAAGAAGATCCCATTGAAAAGATAGGATACACAATTGACGTAAGGGGATCTGCGGTATGGAAAAGTCGCGGCTGAAAAGTGAGCGTTAGACCCTATTTTGAGTGACTCTAAATACCGGCGGTAGCCTAAAACCAGCGTTAGGAGCCTCTAACGCTGGTTTTCATGGCTACCGCCAAACTCCAAATCTAGGTCTTAGTGGGTGTACATTTTAGGACCTTACTTCTCCAAACAAATGTTAAATATATTATTGAAGTGTGGTTTACCCCTTCATTCTAGAGGATTGCACTAATATGTTCAATTATATGAGTTTCCTACTCTACCATTTTATGTCACAGCACTAAGAGTTATAAGAATGTTTTGCCAGAGTTGTATATTTTTCACCTATGTTCAAGTGTTTATATGACCTGAGCGCAGCGAAGCCTAGTTTAGGATTACTATAGTTAATAGTTAAGTGAATGTTTATCTTAGCTTAGATAACGCTACACTTTATCATAGATTATGGTTAGAGGAGTTAGTTAGGTGTGTACTATATGTGAGGCCTACCCTGTTAGATTTTAGCTATCCCCAGATAATAGAAGGCTATATGATTCTATGCACGATAACTTTTGATGCTTGATAAAGGCTGTATTAATCAGCTGAAAAGCGTTGCCTACTCCTTGCTACACTGAACATTTTCATAGTCCACTTTCGAAGTGGACCGCCAAGACTACATCAAACTACGGACCAACAAATGCGCTTGAAAGATATTCTGAAGCGTTCAAGAACAACCTTCAAAGCACCTAGTCCTCCTTTCAAAGGACCGCCAAGAACAACTGAAATACCTTACCTAATAATTGGGCCTAAAGAAACCTGTGGACACCTGCAGATCGGATACTCTGAAACAAATAGAGTACGGATCTAAACAGAACACATTCGCAACAATTCAAGAGGTTTTGAAAACCTGAACCGGGCAAAAAGCCCAGCCATCTGACAAAAGGATTAACGGTTAAAGCACACTACCACAATACCACAGCATCTACTTCTTCAAGTGTGTGTAATCGCAGAGACAAACCAACTCGACATACTGAAACCACTACAACACCGGCAGCGGCTATCCCGGCTTCCGATCTACATTCATCACAGTAAAGATTGAATTGGGTACAAAAAGAAACTAGACCAGAAACAAAGTATCCCAAAAGAAACAACGGGTAAGATTTATTATACCTACACCAACTAAGGAAGTTAATGTGAAGGACAGATAACCAAAACTACTTAACAGTGACTTATAATCGCAATATATATAGCAATTAGACAAAAACGTGTTGCAGCACGCCCGCACATACTATCCCCACGGAGGACTTAACAACAGCGCTTTTAACAAAAAGCAATTAACAATTACTCTAACGATCACGGCAGAAAGACTTTATCTTTCATAACTTATACGATTTTTACTGTATCACTTTATTTTTGTTTCACTTTTATTATTTGTTACTAATGTTGATACCATTGACACTATTTTAATTATATTGTTGATACCATTGACGCTATTTTAATTATGTATGTTCAGCTTTAAACAAACGAATATGGTAAATATGGTAATTAAGAATTAATATTGCGAATATTCTTTGTGGATACCATACTTCTTCACAAGTCCACTATATCAAATCCATAAAAAATATCTGCAATTAAACCAAAATTAAAAAATTCAAATATACAGATATGTTTGTATAACACACTAAGTAACAGGGATTGGAAAACATATTATATCATTTTATTCACACTGTATGGTTGGCCAACCAGTTAGATTTGTTTTAAGAATCAATTTCTATTGTTTTAAATTTTATTGTATGTATTTATAACTCTAAAAATAAATAGATCTCATTGAATCCAACTACATAGTAAGACTATCTTTCCTTATTGGGTAATTAAGCACAAGCGCTTAAGAGTCTCATCCAATCCAGACGATAACTTTTCCACCAACCCACTTTTTTATATTCGCTGCGATTGAATCCATGTTGCAGGTTTGATATACATATGTTATGTATAGATGTAAATTTAGTTTTAGCAGTCAAGAAATTATATTAAATTCATAGCTTCTACATGAGAGGTAGTGATGTTTTTCTTTATCAAATAGGTTAGGGAAATATTGTTACGTATAGTACCATACTGATGTTTTTTATGCTGAATTCTAAGATTACTTTATTCTAGGCCTCCATTGTGGTATATACGCTGCTTCCTATATGTAATACTAACCTTGCTCCCTACAGGTTTCTCTGTCCAGGAAGGCACTGAATGTACACTTAGTTTATTCTATTGCTGAACTTTTTTGGACGTTATTTTTTCAAATTGACTTTGAATATATACTTGAGACCTGGACTACTTCTATAGCATAGATGATTATAGTAAGAGGTTCAAATTCACATGTTTCATCATACCACTTCATTGAGCCTCATATCCTGTTACCTTATAATGTTGTTCTCCGTTTTATAAAAATGTTTTGTTAATAGTATACATCTTTTGACTGTATTTACGTGATTATATATCTGGGGCAGAAGGATGTCCTTTTTTAGGTTTGATATAGCTAATATATAGCTGTGTATTTATTTAAGTCTAGACAACATCTTACCTTATTGTAAAACACACCTAGGGGGACTAATTACGTTAGATCTTGCCTATTCCCAGGAATTGAAGGGTTACATTCTCATATATATTATAACTCTCTCACCGACCCACAGTACTATAATTATTAAGGTCGATAACATTACGCTATTATATAATAGCTTCCCTATTTCAGGATAAGTTAAACTGTCCCTGGCCCGGACTGTTGTCCTATTTGCTGAAGTACTTTCAGCAGGCCAAGTGCCTACCTTCCCCCCCCCGGGTAAAACCACAGTTTACCAAAAGTAAACAAGTGAACGCAGATTCCTTAGACTCATTCCCTTTCCATAGTTTTAGATTTGACGTGCTGGCCTGTGCACTTGTAGCTATTTTTTATCCTTAGCCTTAGCTGAGGTATATCTTGTCTCCCTGGCCTTTCTTTCTGGTTTTCTCTTATTCTGACTCTTGTCCTAGTTTGTGAAACCTCTCCTCCTCCACTTCTATCCCTCACTCCCCTCCTCCTTTTTTTTTTTTTTTTTAAGACGATATCCCATCATGAAGACGATATCCCATCTTCGCTTTGCGACCTTAAATGTAAAAGGTCTAAACATACCAACTAAAAGAAGCTTGTCTCATAACTTCTTTAAGAAACTTCGCAGCAATGTGGTCTTCCTTCAGGAGACACATTGGGCGGCAGACAAACTCCCAAAAATTAAGTTTTTGCAATACCCAGTGATTTTCCATTCTCTTCATCAAGATAAAAGCAGAGGAGTATCTATCTTAATTAAAAAAACGGTAGCCTTTCACCAGATACATGTCGAAAGCGACCCTGAGGGTAGATTTTTTATACCGATTTGTAAAATTAACAATCTCATCTATACCCTAGTCAACATATATGCCCCTAACCAGGGTCAATCAATATTCCTTTGGAAGGTTCTGCATCTTGCCGAGAGACTGAGGCAGGGGAAGCTGGTACTGGGGGGTGATTTTAACATGGTATGGGACCCCTTGATCGATAGGCGGCTCCCGAATGGAAAAGACCTAGATAGGTTTTCTAAAAATACTTCTTTCAAGTTTCGTAATCTCATACACCAGTTCTCATTATATGATGTCTGGAGATCATGCCATCCCAACTCGAGAGATTATTCTTTTTTTTCGACCCCACATAGGTCCTATTCCCGTTTAGACCATTTCTTTGTCGATTCTTGGACTATGAATGAGATCTCGGAATCCCAGATACACAGCTGCCCTTGGTCAGACCACGACACGGTATCCTTCTCATTGAGTGAAGGAAGTTGTACATCAAATAGACCTACATGGAGATTTCCTAAGTCCCTTTGGGACGACAACACCTTTGTACAAAAAAATCTCTGATAAAGTTGAGGAATTCCTCTTAAATAACCCGGTAGGCCAAACTTCCCATCAAATTAGATGGGCTGCCTTAAAAGCGTTTATTCGAGGTTTTTGCATAGCCACATTGACAGCTCAAAGGAAAAAATGGGGTGCTCCCCTAGGGAAATTAGTATGCGATCTTAGAATAAAAGAAAAGCTAAACAAACAAGCTCCCTCTACTGAGTTGTCCGCTGATATTTTACTTCTAAAAGACCAAATTAAGGCCTTGGAAACAGAGAGAATCAAAAAGGCTGTATCAAAATTTAAACTTACTATGTACTATAAGAGCAACAAAGCGGACTCTTTGCTAGCAAAGAAACTCAAAAACCATGCAGCAGCCTCAAGGATTCCTTATCATAGCCAAAATGGTCATAAGGTGTACGCGCCGGATGACATCGGCAAGTCTTTTGCTGAGTTTTACGAGACCCTCTACAATATCGAAAAAGTTGAGAAACCAATTATGGCATCGGTTAATTATATATCTACTTTCGTCCAAACCTTAAAGTTGCCTTTATTGTCTGAAGCGGACGGCAATAAGTTGATTGAACCTTTCTCTATATCTGAAATTAAAGAGGCAATTAAGCAGATAAAGAACAATAAAGCACCGGGCCCAGACGGGTTTACTGGTCAGTTCTACAAAAAATTAAGCCCCAAATTACAGCAAACACTATGTCAGGTTTTTAATGAGGTAAAATCAGAAGGCCACATTCTTACAGAGAACTTAGAAGCCACTATTGTTGCAATACCTAAGCCCGGGAAAGACACCTCACTATGTTCTAATTTTCGCCCCATATCCCTATTAAACGTAGATACCAAATTATATTCTAAATTAATAGCGGATAGAGTGGCACACCTGCTCCCCTCCCTGATTAAAGTTGACCAAGTCGGCTTCTTTCCGGGTCGACAGGGTCCTGATAATACCCAGAGATTAATAAATATCTTCACTGAAGCCAAAAAATCTAATATACCCCTGATGGCCCTGTCGCTAGATGCCGAGAAGGCCTTTGACAGGGTCAGATGGGAGTACCTATGGGAGGTGTTGAAGGTCTTTGGATTCCCCCGACAAGCAATTGACATGATTAGGGTACTATACTCTAATCCATGCGCTAGGGTGAAAGGCATGGGATTTTGTTCCCCTAAAATTAATATCTCAAACGGCACTAGACAGGGCTGTCCACTGTCCCCCTTAATCTTTGCCCTAGCAATGGAACCCCTGGCACAGGCCATAAGAGACTCTCCACAAATCAAAGGCGCCCCTGTGAACGATAGAGAGGAGAAAATCATTTTATATGCTGACGATGTCACAATTCTTCTCACTGATCCCACCTCCTCGATTAATTCGGTCTTCTCATTGTTGGAACAATTTGGCAGGTTTAGTTTTTATAAAGTCAATGTAACCAAAACCAAGGCATACTGTATTAATATTCCCGAAGAACAGCTTACTGTTCTACAGAGTAGTCACGACTTTCAATGGTCTTCCTCTTCCCTTACGCACTTAGGTATAAAGCTTAGTGCCGACATTAGCTCCGTGATTAAACTCAACTTCGACTCACTACTAACAGAATTACAAATTTTAACTCGCAGATGGGATTTTAAAGAGATATCTTGGCTGGGACGTGTGGCCACTGTTAAAATGTCTCTACTCCCTAAGGCCCTGTATATCTTTAGATGTATTCCGCTGAACATTCCACATAACATACTCCAACAGATACACCAGATATTTACTAAATATGTCTGGGAGGGTAAAGCACCCAGGATTGGGCATAAGATTATGCAAAGGGAATATGCTAGAGGGGGAGTAGCCTTCCCAAATATTTTTCTATATTATGAGGCAACAAGACTCTCCCATATAGCTGCCTGGGGCCCAGGTGCAGAAAAACCGGGCTGGTATGGTTTGGAGGAGATGTCTATACTTCGGAACCTAAACCTCTCAGACGTCATATGGGTTCCTAGTTATAAGTCTATAACTAAACTAATCGCGAATCCTATTGTTCAACAAAACATCTGTCTATGGCATGGCCTTAGACATCATTCCGAGATTGCTCCGCACCCTTCCCCAATGCACCAGATGAGATGCTTAATCTGGAATCTACCCAGTGTCCATACTGAATACTGGGATACTGGGCAACATTCGGTATCTGAACGTTTCTACTCCAGCAATACTCTGATGTCGGTCTCACAGATCATTAATTCAATTAATGACCCCCCCCCCCGCTGGCTGAGATTCGAATGCTATAGGTTATTGAGCCTTCTAAAATCATGGGACTTCCCTAAACGAAACTTCAGACAGCTCTCTAAATGGGAGCATAGATGGCAAAGCGGACTGGGAGGTTACAAGCCACTTTTCATTATAGAGCTCTACTCCATGACCAGTCTAAGGGTCTCCCTTGGCAGATCAAAACTTGGTGCAGAGACCTAAACTCGACACTTTCTGAACTTGATATTGATAAGGCTATAACTACACTGCGTGACTATTTTTGAAGGCTATATCAAACTCCTATTGAAATGGTATAGAGTCCCCACTAAACTGTCCAAGATGTTCGTGGGTTCGTCTCCATTATGCTGGCGACAATGTGGTGAGGAAGGCTCCGACCTCCACATATGGTGGAAGTGCCCGAAGTTGGTGCCTCTTTGGCGGGATGTTGAGACCTTGCTCCACTCCATGAATCTCTCTGTAACTCTAACCCCCCAATGTATCGTCTTTCATGTGTTTGATGACGGACTTTCTAAACATAATAAACAACTGTTAATATACATCATCTCTGCCACTAAATTGTGTATTGCTAGAGCGTGGAAGCAACTAGAGCCACCCTCATTGACTGCGGTTTGTGACATTGTGCATTTTTTGGCGACAATGGAAAAATCCGTATATAGTTCACTTGATCGAATGGAGGACTATTGGGAGATATGGTCCGATTGGATACGGATTCAATGATAAGTGGAGAAAGGTATCCGGAAACAGGAACTTTCTGTATATGTATACAATTTTTTTTTTTTTCTCCTTCCCCCCCCCCCTCCCTCCCTCCCTCCCTCCCTTTCCTTTCTTCTTCTCTTCTTGACTTTCCTCTTTTCCCCTCTACTCTGGTTATCTCTCTATGCCAGAGACCGGAGAGATATAGTTGACACGCCAGGTCAGCATGATCTTTTTTCTCTTCCAAGACACTAACAGGAAAAAACAAATTGAGGGTTCGATAGTCCCTAGATTTAGATGAACAGGAGCAGTGTTTCTGATATTAGTTACTCTAATTACGCGTACGAAGTTGTCTTGTTTTATTGTTCCTCATATATGTATATTGGAATTATGCTATGTTACAGATGTATGTCAGATGCACTGTCTTTGATTTATGTTTTTCTTTTTCCCTCAATAAAAAAAACTTTGATTAAAAAAAAAAAAAATTACAAATCCCCCCAACATTAAAACCCATCACCCACACAACCAACCCTACTCTAAAACCCACCCAATACCCCCTTAAAAAACCTAACACTAACCCCTTGAAGATCACCTTACCGGGAGAAGTCTTCACCCAACCGGGCCAAAGTCCTCAACGAATCCAGCAGAAGTGGTCCTCCAGACGGGCAGAAATGGTCCTCCAGACGGGCAGAAGTCTTCATCCAGACGGCATCTTCTATCTTCATCCATCCGGCGCGGAGCGGGTCCATCTTAAAGACATCCGACGCGTAGCATCCTCTTCTTTCCACGGCGACTGAAGAATGAAGGTACCTTTAAGTGACGTCATCCAAGATGGCGTCCCTTCAATTCCGATTGGCTGAAAGAATTCTATCAGCCAATCGGAATTAAGGTAGAAAAAAATCCTATTGGCTGATACAATCAGCCAATAGGATTGAAGTTCAATCCTATTGGCTGATTGGATCAGCCAATAGAATGCGAGCTCAATCCTATTGGCTGATTGGATCAGCCAGTAGAATGCAAGCTCAATCCTATTGGCTGATTGGATCAGCCAATAGGATTGAACTTCAATCCTATTGGCTGATTGCATCAGCCAATAGGATTTTTTCTACCCTAATTCCGATTGGCTGATAGAATTCTATCAGCCAATAGGAATCTAAGGGACGCCATCTTGGATGACGTCACTTAAAGGTACCTTCATTCGTCTTTAGTCGTCGGAAAGAAGAGGATGCTCTGTGTCGGATGTCTTGAAGATGGACCCGCTCCGCGCCGGATGGATGAAGATAGAAAATGCCGTCTGGATGAAGACTTCTGCCCGTCTGGAGGACCATTTCTGCCCGTCTGGAGGACCACTTCTGCTGGATTCGTTGAGGACTTTAGCTCGGTTGGGTGAAGACTTCTCCCGGTAAGGTGATCTTCAAGGGGTTAGTGTTAGGTTTTTTTAAGGGGGTATTGGGTGGGTTTTAGAGTAGGGTTGGTTGTGTGGGTGGTGGGTTTTAATGTTGGGGGGGATTTGTAATTTTTTTTACAGGTAAAAGAGCTGATTACTTTGGGGCAATGCCCCGCAAAAGGCCCTTTTAAGGGCTATTTGTAATTTAGTGTAGGGTAGGGCTTTTTTTTATTTTGGGGGGGCTTTTTTATTTTGTTAGGGGGATTAGATTAGGTGTAATTAGTTTAAAAATATTGTAATGTGCTTATTATTTTCTGTAATTTAGTGTTTTTGTACTTTAGATAATTTTATTTAATTGTATTTAATTTAGGGAATTAATTTAATTATAGTGTAGTGTTAGGTGTAATTGTAACTTAGGTTACGTTTTATTTTACAGGTACTTTTGTATTTATTTTAGCTAGGTAGTTATTAAATAGTTAATAACTATTTAATAACTATTGTACCTAGTTAAAATAAATACAAACTTGCCTGTAAAATAAAAATAAACCCTAAGATAGCTACAATGTAACTATTAGTTATATTGTAGCTAGCATAGGGTTTATTTTACAGGTAAGTATTTAGTTTTAAATAGGAATAATTTAGTTAATTATAGTAATTTTATTTCGATTTCTTTTAATTATATTTAAGTTAGGGTTTGTTAGGTTTAGGGTTAGAGTTAGGTTTAGGGGTTAATAACTTTAATATAGTGGCGGCGACGTTGGGGCGGCAGATTAGGGGTTAATAAATGTAGGTAGGTGGCGTCGATGTTAGGGCCCGCAGATTAGGGGTTAATAATATTTAACTAATGTTTTCGAGGCGGGAGTGCGGCGGTTTAGGGGTTAATATGTTTATTATAGTGGTGTCGATGTCCGGTTCGGCAGATTAGGGGTTAATTATTTTTTTAGTGTTTGTGATGCGGGAGGGCCTCGGTTTAGGGGTTAACAGGTAGTTTATGGGTGTTTGTGTACTTTTTAGCACTTTAGTTATGAGTTTTATGCTATGGCGTTGTAGTGTAAAACTCTTAACTACTGACTTTAAAATGCGGTACCAGTCTTGACAGGAGAGGGTGTACGGCTCACTTTTTGGCAGACTCGTAATACCGGTGCTATGCAAGTCCCATTGAAAATATAGTATACGCAATTGACGTAAGTGGATTTGCGGTATTTCCAAGTATGTCCAAAAAAGTGAGCGGTACACCTGTACCTGCAAGACTCGTAAAACCAGCGGGCGATAAAAAGCAGCGTTGGGACCGGCCAATGCTGCTTTTTAAGCCTAACGCACAACTCGTAATCTAGCCGTATGTTTGTCCAAAACCTATAGTTTTATAATATATATATGTTGGTATACAATAATTGAATAGTTAATTTTGTTGTTATATGCTCATAATTCTTTTATCAAGCAAATTACAATTATCATGAAATAATAAAAAAAAAAAGTTCTGCGTCAGAGCAGTTTATTATTACATTAAAGGGATATTCCAGCCAAAATCGGAAACCACATGGATGCATTTCAGTATTGAACAGAAGCAATTTTGTAATATACATGCATTAGCAAACATGCTTCTAATAAAAGCAATAGCTGTTTCAAGAGTATTTACATATGCAACGAGCACCAGCATTTTATACACAGTACTTGCTCAGAGAGCCTAAGGTGCTTGTACCATCTGGTAATGATTCAATTTGTTAATTGCTGACATGACACAAGTCCCAGTGATGATCTGAGCAGCTGCAGTATTTCAAATGTGAATGCAGTGACAATATCTAGCTATGCTTCACATGCACGTGCAGAGAAAAATGCTAACACTAAAACAATACATTACATGTATATTGCAAATATGTTTCTATTCAAAGATGTAATTAATCTATTTGCATTTAAATTTTGACTGGAATATCCCTTTAATGCCTCTACATACCTAGGTGATTTACCCCTGCAAAGCAGCTGAACACATATGTGAACTCCACTTCAGAGCAGCAATGCACTGGGACCTAGCTAAATACATCCAATCAGCCAATATGAAGAGGCATATGTGTATAGTCACCAATCAGCAGCCAGCTCCCAGTAGTGCATCACTGCCCCCTAGCAAATCTTGGTATAAAATACATAATAGAAATAAATTGAAAGGTTTCTTAAAATGACATGCTCTCTCCACATCATGAAACTTTAATTTTGACTTTCACATTTCTTTAATACAAAGTCAAATAATGACAGATCTCAATAGCATTGTCCTGAATGCGATCACTTTACTTCCAACATAAAATAGAGGTGACTGTAAGTTCAGTATCAATGTCATTAACAAAGAGCTCCTTATAATGGTTACACTGCGTTTCACATCTCTAGATAGAAACTTGCATGGTAAATGTATACTATTCACTTAATGTCATTAGTACAGATAAAAGGAATTAGGCTTCTGCATAACTGTCCATACTTACCTTCCATTTACATGTTCTTTTAGATAAATGAGTGGAGATGTGAAAGTTTCCCTGATGCTTCTGTTGATGAACACATTATTGTGGAACACCCTCAATCAAAAGGAATTAACTAAATAAACTCTAAAGTTTCTATTTTTAACTCCGGGGGTCAAATCAAACTTTAAATGAGTAGCTTTTGACAGTATGTACATAATGCTGCACATTTTTTTCGCAGGTAGAACATTCTTTAATCTTCTAATCCCATTAGTGATATCACGGTCTGCTTATAAAGTACTAGATACATACTTCACATCTAACAAAGAACAGAGGGCTACGTGCTACTAAAAATGTAATATTATTGCTCCTGGCACATAGTAAACTAATCTAATTTAAACGTTGTCCGTAAGTGTCACGAGCAGACACACAAAAATGTCTACTGAACTCTTGTGGTAAGAAAGTAAAGAATAGCACATGCAGTCCTTACAGTTTTATTGAATATGTACGTTCTGCAGATTAAATGCTTTAACACCTCAATGGATTATAAAGATGGAATGCAATACAGATTCTGTATTTCACAGCTGATAATTGTCAAGTTTATTTTAGGTTACTGTTTCCATATATTTTAAATTCTATCATAACACAGTATGTACTAGAATATTATTGACAGTACAATAGTTTCATGTCTGCTTGGAGAGAGAGAACTTTGAGTCTTTTCCTCATCCTATTTCACAAAAACACCCGTCTCTTACTACACACTGGCCCTCTTTCTTATATATAAGATCAGTCATAGTGTATTAAACTCTAATTAAATTCCAATAAATCCTAATAAAGGACTAGATTACAAGTGGAGAGCTAATTTATCACGCGCCCGCAAATGGGCAAATTCGCTTGTTTACGGGCGTGCGATAAATCATCAGCCATTACATTAGCGTTTAGAAAAAAAGAGCAGATCTCTAGTTAATTTTCTAAAAGTGCCCCAAATGCCCCCAAAATAAAAAAAGTTTTTTTTTCATAAAAAAACTACTGCACTAGGCAGTTTTTAAGAGGTAAAAGCGACACTGAAAAGTGACTTTACATTATGGTCTATGGGAGTGATATTTTGCGCTCAACTTGTTATCTGGTCAAAAATGTTAATATATACAAAAGTAAAACAACTTCACATTGTAAATCCACCCCAAACAGTGTCAGACTGGATTTTGTATTTAGCTCTGCTATTTCCAGATGTGTAGCATAAAGAATAATGGCACAGTACTTGCACCAAATAGTAATGTAAAACTAAAAGTTGTATTTGTATCGGTATAATATCTCAAATAGACAACTTGTTAAGCATAGACTGAACCACATATCTGAAGTCAGCAATGGTTATCAGCACTAAAAATGATCCCATGCCAATACTATTTGGAGAGGATATTGATGAGAAATAACGGGGTCTGCAGACTGAACCTGGTGACACAGCAGGGACATGTGTGACAACAATGTACCAGTAAAAGTATAATCCTTGTTTATTGAAGACAATCTTTTTTTGTCTAGTAAATTGATTTTGCAACTCTACATTATACTTTTATTACCCTTTTGCTAGTTTTCCCACAATTTACCTCTGAAAATTGAGGTACTTCTGACCCTCCAAAATCCTACAGAGTGAATGCAGGAACTCACTCTCAAGCCTTCCCAGGCAGTGCCCACTGCAGCTTAGGAGCTGGTCGGAGGGAGTCTATTCAGACACCTAAATTCTCAGCTCCCTACGCAGCTACAAATAGCTTCTCATTTGAGAGAACCGCCTGCAATTGCCAATGATAGTGGTGGTCTTAAAAAGGATACCCTGAAATAACAATTTCATAAAGTGTTTACAGTAGCAACAGTGGTTGCCAGGGCATTTTCTATTTTATTTACTTTATTAAAAACACCAATATATTTACATTTTTTTTAAATTTGACTTACAATACTGTTTAAATTTAAGCAGCAAAATTGGCGTAGCACAGGGCTGTGAAAAAGGCTTATCAGGGAAGGGGCTAATATCCCTTTATGCAATGTATATCATATGCTCCTTAAGATATCCTAATATCTCAAGGTGCTCTAATTTAATAAAATATGTTTATACTATTAAAAAAAGCTGTAAACGTCACAAGAGGCTCTGCAGCTTGATTCTACCTATGTGTTTAACCTCTTTATAAGGTAACCACATAGGGGTCAATTATAATTCTTTAGAAAAACATAACTTATTCATGGTGGGTTTTTTTTGTAGAAAATCATTGGCTACGGGATTGGAATGGACCCTATAGTTTACTAATCTCCGTAATGCAGCATTTCTAAGCTCTAACAAATTACAGCATGTCAGTTTTGCATTAAAATGTCCCTTTAAGAAACTTGTAACCTAAATTCTGCATTCCCTTCTTTTTTTAAATGTAGCAGATTTTTTAACCACTTCTAAATAGTTAGTAGTTGTGTTGGAACAAAACTTAACAAAATCTTTATATAGTAAAAAAAAAAATATATTAAGATGCTTCTCATATGCACATAAAGCTCTAAAACAGTTGTGATTTTATTCAGGCTGTTGTTTCTCATCTTTGTTTTAGATTCTTCTTCTAGTCCAATAGATGTATTATGTTTTTGTTACATTCCTTCCTGCTTCATTGTACTTTCCCATATGATCATGTGGAGGGGAAGTAATATAAAATAGCATGTGGGTATACAGGTGAGCTGTATACACAGTGACTGCTATGCACATATCTCCATGCTCCCTACGTACAAGTGGATTAGTTTATTAAGACTTAGGCAGACGCTTCAGGGACAAGGCTTTGTTTTTATAATGAGCACTTTCCGCAATTTCTGATAAATCTATCCCCATTTTAGTGGATTATAGGAACTCTAAATCAAGGCCCATGACTTAGCTATATGACAAAGTGCGTTTCTCTCGCATGAGAAAATAAAATATGAAAAGTGTTCAGAGAGCGGTAGAGATGGCAGATGCCCGTTCAGATGCAATTTGCTCACACCAGTAAACCAAGTGCTATTATTTTCCTTCCTATCGTACAGAGAATATTTACAGCTCATGTGTAAGACCAAGACTATTTATTATATGGAAGCACAAAGTTACAAAAATGAAGCAATGTTTTAATTCAGCAGCTAAACCTTTTTAAACATAATATGCAAGATAGAGGTTGTTTTTTCCAGTATGGAAAACAAATGCATAATATTGTGATTTTGTCACATTTTAATTCTAATACTGCCATTACCAGTTTGCTGAGACAATGTCCCTTGTTTTATTCAGTCCTGCGGGAGCAGTGTTACATTCTGATATTTTATTCTGACTCTAGCACTATGTAAACCATGCATATTTTACGTGTTACAAGAGACACATATATCTGTATGTATATGGGACATATAATAATGTCTTCATAGCATATTAATTAAAGGGACATAAAACACTTCATGATTGTAATAGAAAATGTTAATTATGTATAGTAAAAAAAAAACAAAAAAAAAACATTTGTAATATACTTTCATTATTTGTCCCTTTTATTGTAATTTAAATGTGGAAATTGTGGGTTTGCCAACTCAGCCTAAACTGCTTCATCGTGAAAGTTAGAGGTGCCAATTGCTATTTAATATAGAAATATATATACCAAAACTTATAAGGTGCAAATGCTGCAATACTCACAAACTGTGAGACCAATATACCAAAAAAATGTGTATATAATGTCAACCAACAATAAAGAGCAACTATGTTGCTGATGATAACTGTAAGACAAATATGACAAACAATATATGTATATAATGTCAACCCACAATAGTGAGCAGCTGTATTACAACTAATGTGTTCACAAAAAAATAAAATTATTACCTACAGTGAAAGTGATAATATAATGTATATAATGCCTGCAGGCAAAGGCAACTGTGTTGCTATATATAACTGGTGTGATCACCCAAATATAGCCATATACATACAATGAATATAGGACCCAATAACTCTATATATCACTCTATGATAAGATACTTGATGAAATATACAATATGATATACAGTATATAAATAGTGATATAAATGCAAATTGTGATATAAATGCAAATTAAATATAACAAAAACAAACGTGATCATTATATAAAAATAGTGATAAAGTCCTGGAAAAGTCCCAAGAAAATCCAGATGAAGATCTTGTGCAATCTTAATAATAATAATAATAATAACAAATAATATCACACAACGCGTTTCCCGGTCCACTGACCGCTTCATCAGGTGTGTCTGAAGCGGTCAGTGGACCGGGAAACGCGTTGTGTGAGATTATTTGTTTTGAATAAAGCCTAAGTTGTTTTTACAATATTGGTCATCACGACTTATTATACATTGAGTAGATTGAATTTATTCCGAGATCTCTTTGGGGACGAGCAGTTGAACCACGAACTATACACTGTGTTACAGAGTATCTAATG
This sequence comes from Bombina bombina, assembly GCF_027579735.1. Lineage (NCBI taxonomy): Eukaryota > Metazoa > Chordata > Amphibia > Anura > Bombinatoridae > Bombina > Bombina bombina. The sequence goes on along the minus strand of NC_069500.1, from coordinate 1,223,361,405 downwards.
CTCAATACAGATTGGCTACTATGATCCTGATTTTGGAGTTTCTGCACCCTCTTCCAAGCGAGAGGATCGCTATCTGGGCAGCTAATAAGAGTCCAGAGTGCTGTTGTGGTACTTCTCAAGTGCCTTTCTTCTAGTAAGTACAACCCGTATGTGTGTGTGAAGATTCAACACCACTGATGTTGCACTATTGTGGCGCCTTCTTCTTTTTTCTACCACTAAACTGCTTCATATTTGTCTTTATGGTCTCAGGTGATAAGATACCACAAAACAGTGCAAGTTTTGCTATCAAAATGCAGGGGCAAGCCTTGTCTACTCCAGTAACAAATACTGATTGACTCCTGCAAAAAGGCAAGTGGCTAAGGAGTTAAAGGGACACTGAACCCAAATTTTTTCTTTCGTGATTCTCTTGGTATCTTTATTTGAAATGCAAGAATATAAGTTTAGATGCCGGCCCATTTTTGGTGAACAACCTGGGTTGTCCTTGCTAATTGGTGGATAAATTCATCCACCAATAAAAGTGCTGTCCAGAGTTCTAAACAAAAAAAAGCTTAGATGCCTTCTTTTTCAAATAAAAATAATAAGAGAACAAAGAAAAATTGATAATAGGAGTAAATTAGAAAGTTGCTTAAAATTGCATGCTCTAGCTGAATCACGAAATAAAATTTTTGGGTTCAGTGTCCCTTTAAGGTAATGAAAGAGAAATGCAGCAAACACAGTGTTAATGCATTCAGAAAGTTTTCATTCTCAGCTAATATGTTAATTTAAAAAAAGGTTTGTTTTATATCCCTTTAAATCGCAAACATAGTGATTGGGCACATTTGTATAACCATAGGATGATTATTGTAAGCTCTCTTCAGATCCTTCTGTCTTTGTTGGTATATCCATGTCTAGTTTTTATTTAAAATACCCTATAAGCAATATGAAAGTGCAATACATATACTGTGTATGATAAGAAGAAAAAACAACTGAAGCTTTAAAACTCTGTAAATCATTTACAATTGGTTTTTAATTGTCCCAATAAAGTTATAAACAAGTAAAACTATTTTTGCTTTAGAAAATATATAAAACAATCGCATTACTGAACTAGAAAGAGTGTAGAATTTTCCATTATACCAAAGAATCATGCATGATATTAATTTGTTCAATTCTTTAACATTATTTATATTCACTGCAGAAATTGGTGAAAATGTATTTACTTGGAAATAGAACGACAATTATTAAACAAATGTCCTATAGTTGAGCAGTAAAGTATTTTTTTCTTTTCTGCCTTAGGGTAGTGTTAGTCACCTGACCCATCCCAAAGGTATTGTCAGGATGACAGTAATAGTGATACATTTGATTTAATCTAAGCTTTTGTGCAAACAGTATTTATTATCTTTCAAATGTATATGGGTCAAGTAAGGGTTATATATACTGGTTTGTTATGTTAGTGATGTATACACAATGCTATTTTCAGTACCTGAACTCCAGGCTTTAGCGTTGAAACAAGGTCCTTTACCATTCGGACCTCTGACACAGTAACGCCGCCAATCACAAACAGGATCAGAAGAGAAGAGTCCCCAGGGTGTGGGCGGCTCACCTGTATATTAAAACAAATTTACAATTAGGCATATTAATGGAACAAAAAGCAAAAATTACCAAAGCTAAATCCAGAAAACTTGAATTTTTAACTGTTGAATAAAATATTTTAATTTATATTGGAATCATGAAGTGTAATAGCTATGATTTTCTTTTAGTGGTTAATATCTGGAACATTAAAGTACAGAAAATACCTTAATTGTTATCAAACATTATACTTTTTGTATAAATATGTTATGTATTTTTTCTATTTGTATCTTCAGTTTCTTTTAAAATCCATAGGATTACCCATATGCTGGATTACTTTAAAATAACAGCTGACTAGATAATATCATATGAACATCTGTATGTAAAACAAAAGGAAGATATCTTACCCCAGAATGTTTCCATTAACTGCATCCCATAGTGCAGAGAAATATAAAGATCATTCTAATTTGTTAGAGCAAATATATATATATATAATAAAAATGACAGAGCATAGATAACTACAGTATGTGTTTAACCCTCATACAAGCACCGTAGCACCTTAACAGGAAACTGCCAGTGAACCAATCAAGAGTAGCAGTTGTACAAGCCTCCGGAAAATGGCTGTGTCCTGTTCAGGAGCTACAATACTGGTGACTCCTGAATGACACTGTGTATCTATGTGTTTAACCATTTTGAGTTAAATAAATATCTAGGATTAGTAAATCAGTAGTGCAACAGTGATATACTTTAATGAATTTGAACATGTAATTATTGCAGTAGAAAGTCCCTTTAAGCATCCAGCCTGGCTGATTGTCAAGGAACTAGCAAAAGAGCACCAGACACTTTTCCTCCTTAATTTCAATTTACTTTGAAATCTTACAAGAACTCTGTGAAATCCTGCAAGTCACACATGATCACGGCACAAGCTGATTGTCTGATTTTATTTTTTACTATGCAGATGAAAGTATGAAGAAGAGCAGAATGGTTTCTTCTCATAAAGGTTTGAGTTTTAAACAAAGTAAAAGCAAGTATAGGTCATTAAAGGACCAGTGAATACAGTAGATTTACATAATCAAATGCATGATACAGACAATGCAATAGCACTTAGTCTGAACTTCACATAATTAGCAGATTTTATTATGACAAATCTCAGTTGTGTCTATTTTCACTCCTACTATATCATGTGACAACCATCAGCCAATCACAAATGCATATATGTATATTCTGTGAATTCTTGCACATGCTCAGTAGGAGCCGGTGACTCAAAAAGTGTAAATATAAAAAGACTGTGCATATTTTGTTAATGGAAGTAAATTGGAAAGTTGTTTAAAATTGCATGCTCTATCTGAATAGTGAAAGTTTAATTTTGACCTCAGTGTCCCTTTAAGCTATTTTCTCCTCTCACAGGGATACAGGAGCATTTAAGTTGAGTAAAATGCCCCTTCATTTGGGCATTTGCTGTGTCCTTAGCTAATCAAGTAGCTTATATGTAGATTTGTGCCCATATGTCCAATGGGAAACATAATTCAACCCTAACACTAGATTTATTTTTGGGATGATAACTTCCCATTTTGCTAAACTATTTACAGCTACAAATATGTCTCAGATATTTAATGAGATGGCATTAAAGGGATATTGTACACCAAAAAATAATAATCAGTCTATAAAAACAGCAACATTTACATGTTTAAATATTTTTTCTCCCTAAAAATAAAATGTTGAAATAAAAGCTATATAAGTTTAAATTGAAACTAATACTACTACAGTATTGTTTTTGCAATTCCTAGACAACTTTCTAATTAACTTCTATTATCAAATGTTTTTTATTCTCCTGGTATCTTTTCTTGAAAAACAGGGATGTAAGCTCAGGTGTGTGCACGTGTCTGGAGTACTATTTTGCAGCAGTTTTGCAAGAATGTTATACTTTTCAAAAGCACTAGATGGCAGCACTATTTCCTGTCATTAGTGCTTCACAAACAAAACAAAGTTGATAATATTTTTTGGAGTTTCATATCCCTTTAAACCAGAAAACAGTACTTTAAGCATATAAAATTTAAATCTCTGCCAATTTTCTAAATAACCAACTCAGGGCTCATTTCCATTGAAGTGGTTAAGTTAGGAAACTGGTGATAAAAACATTTATATCCATTTAAGTCTATGGAGATTTTTTATATTACCACACGTTTACCAATTCAATGGAAACTAGGCCTCAGTAAGTAACAAATCACCATCTTCCTCTAGTTCATTCACCCACAATACATTTAGAATTTTTAAAAAGATGCATAATCTGTCTTTGTTAGATGTTTGATATTCCCATATTCCTATTTTCAATATACTGTATATATTAATCTGTTTCTCCAAATTTTTGTTTATCATACTGTTCTATTATTAAAGGGACACTGAACACAACTTTTTTCATTTGTGATTCAGATAGAGCATGCAATTTTAAGTAACTTTCTAATTTACTCCTATTATCAATTTTTCTTCGTTCTCTTGCTATCTTTATTTGAAAAAGAAGGCATCTAAGCTATATTTTTGGTTGAGACCCTGGATATCACTTGTTTATTGGTGGGTGAATTTATCCACCAATCAGCAAGAACAACCCAGGTTGTTCACCAAAAATGGTCCGGCATCTAAACTTACATTCTTGCTTTTCAAATAAAGATACCAAGAGATTGAAAAAAATGTGATAATAGGAGTAACTTAGAAAGTTTTTTTAAAATTGCATGCTCTATCTGAATCAAGAAAGAACAATTTTGGGTTCAGTGTCCCTTTAAGTAAATTGTAAAGGGGTGCCTCATAGTTAACTCCGCATGAATCATAGATAATATACAATGAAATAAAACTCACAATTCGTGATGGCACCCGGGGTTAGCGGAGTGCAAACAGGCAGGCTGACGCTCACAGTTGTCAGCTTACTGGATACTTCCAAAGTATCAAGGTGAAATTGGAACAGTAAATCGTAGTCAGTCCGGTCATCTATTGGTCGACTCTTTACGAACACTCCCAGATTGGACACCAGGGTGGCAGAGATCCTTACAAGGAAAGTAGATGATACAGACACCTCAACTTTGGAAGTATCCAGTAAGCTGACAACTGTGAGCGTCAGCCTGCCTGTTTGCACTCGGCTAACCCCGGGTGCCATAACGAATTGCGAGTTTTATTTCATTGTATATTATCTATGTTCCATTTTCTTTTTAATCTATCGCTACTGTAATACCTGTGTATGGACATTTTAAAAGAGATCTCACCAACAGTACTCACTGGGTAGTCTGTGCTTGTTGAGAGACTTGTACTTCTCTACTGTAATACCTGCGTATGCTTACCTTATCCCTGGACAATTAAAAGAGACCTCACAACAGTACTCACTGGGTAGTCTGTGCTTGTTGAGAGACTTGTACTTCTCTACTGTAATACCTGTGTATGCTTACCTTATCCCTGGACATTTAAAAGAGACCTCACAACAGTACCCGCTGGGTAGTCTGTGCTTGTTGAGAGACTTGTACTTCTCTACTGTAATACCTGCGTATGCTTACCTTATCCCTGGACATTTAAAAGAGACCTCACAACAGTACCCACTGGGTAGTCTGTGCTTGTTGAGAGACTTGTACTTCTCTACTGTAATACCTGCGTATGCTTACCTTGTCCCTGGACATTTAAAAGAGACCTCACAACAGTACCCACTGGGTAGTCTGTGCTTGTTGAGAGACTTGTACTTCTCTACTGTAATACCTGCGTATGCTTACCTTATCCCTGGACATTTAAAAGAGACCTCACAACAGTACCCACTGGGTAGTCTGTGCTTGTTGAGAGACTTGTACTTCTCTACTGTAATACCTGCGTATGCCTACCTTGTCCCTGGACATTTAAAAGAGACCTCACAACAGTACCCACTGGGTAGTCTGTGCTTGTTGAGAGACTTGTACTTCTCTACTGTAATACCTGCGTATGCTTACCTTATCCCTGGACATTTAAAAGAGACCTCACAACAGTACCCACTGGGTAGTCTGTGCTTGTTGAGAGACTTGTACTTCTCTACTGTAATACCTGCATATGCTTACCTTATCCCTGGACATTTAAAAGAGACCTCACAACAGTACCCACTGGGTAGTCTGTGCTTGTTGAGAGACTTGTACTTAAAGTGTTCTTTTTCTTTTCTCAATCACCAGTACATTGTCAATCGTACGTCTCTGCAAAATACTTTTTATTTGATATCTTCAGGTTGGATTTTGACCTTTCAGTGTTTTACCTGTTGTTTCATTGCATTACCTCAGTAAGTGTACAAGAAAAGACTTTCTTTGTTCTAGTTTTCCATTCCTGCATTCTGATACCCTCACAGATACCTAGGTCGTCATCTGGAGCACTACATGGCAAGAAATAGTGCTGCCATCTAGTGATGTTGCAAATGGATACAATTTTTGCAAAACTGCTGCCATATAGAGATCCAGAAATGGGCCAGTTCTTAAGCATATGTCCCTGCTTTTCAACAAAAGATACCAAGAGAACAAAGAAAACATGCTAATAGAAGTAAATTAGAAAGTTATTTAAAATTCTATCTTCTATCTGAATCATGAAATAAACATTTTCTGTTTCATATCCCTTTATAGTACCCATTCATTATTTTACCAGATGTATAATCCTTGGTATGTAAATTGACTATCCTATAATATAAAAGGCCAAGTGTGTTTGTCCGAAGCTGCGCAGTAGAGACAGCACGAGGGCAAACAGTGGCAGGGCGAGGCGGTGGCGGGACCGGGCGGGGGCGTGGTGGAGCCACAGGCGTGCGAGAGTGACAGACTAAAAGAGAGGGGGAGAGAGAGAAAGAGAGGGGAAGAGAGCAAAAGAGATGGGAAAGAGCAAAAGAAAGGGGAAAGAGCAAAATAAAGGGGAGAGAGAGCAAAAGAAAGGGGGAGAGAGAGAGAGCAAAAAAGAGGGGGAGAAAGAAAAAATGGGGGGAGGGGGAGAACGAAAAAGAGAGGGGGAGAGAGAGCAAAAGAGAGAGGAGAGAGAGAGCAAAAGAGAGGGGAGAGAGAGAACAAAAGAGAGGGGAGAGAGAGCAAAAGAGAGGGGAGAGAGAGCAAAAGAGAGGGGAGAGAGAGCAAAAGAGAGGGGAGAGAGTGAGAGCAAAAGAGAGGGGAGAGACAGAGAGAGCAAAAGAGAGGGGAGAGACAGAGAGAGCAAAAGAAAGGGGGGGGGGAGAGAGCAAAAGAGAGGGGGGAGAGAGAGAGCGGGAGAGAGAGCAAAAGAGAGGGGGAGAGAGAGCAAAAGAGAGGGGGAGAGAGAGAGAGAGCAAAAGAGAGGGGGAGAGAGAGAGCAAAAGAGAGGGGAGAGAGAGAAAAAGAGAGGGAGAGATAGAGAAAAAGAGAGAGGGAGAGAGAGAAAAAAAGAGGGGGAAAGAGAGCAAAAGAGAGGGGAGAGAGAGGGACCAAAAGAAAGGGGGGGAGAGAGAGAACAAAAGAAAGTGGGAGAGAGAGAACAAGATAAAGGGGAGAAAGAAAAAGAGAGGGGAGGGGGAGAAAGAAAAAGAGAGAGGGGAGACAGAGCAAAAGAGAGGGGAGAGACCGAGCAAAAGAGAGGGGAGAGAGAGAGCAAAAGAGAGGAGAGAAAGAGAGCAAAAGAGAGGGGAGAAAGAGAGCAAAAGAGAGGGGAGAGAGAGAGAGCAAAAGAGAGGGGAGAGAGAGAGAGAGCAAAAGAGAGGGGAGAGAGAGAGAGCAAAAGAGAGGGGGGGGGGAGAGAGAGAGAGCAAAAGAAAGGGGGAGAAAGAAAAAGAGAGGGGGAGAAAGAAAAAGAGAGGGGGGAGAGAGAGAGCAAAAGAGAGGGGAGAGAGAGAGAGCAAAAGAGAGGGGAGAGAGAGCAAAAGAGAGGGGGGAGAGAGCGAGCGAGCAAAGGATAGGGGAGAGAGAGAGAACAAAAGAGAGGCAGTCTGAAAGAAGGAATACTGATTATCCTGAATCATGGCAAATATAAGTTTAAAACATATATTTAGAACTTTACATATAAAGTGCCCAACCATAGCTTAGAGTGTCATAAATAAAATAAGACTTACTTACCCTAAGACATTCATCTACATATAGTAGATAGCCAAACCAGTACTGAAACGAGAATCAGTAGAGGTAATGGTATATAAGAGTATATCGTCGATCTGAAAAGGGAGGTAGGAGAAGAAATCTCTACGACCGATAACAGAGAACCTATGAAATAGATCCCCTAGAGGAAGACCATGGTATTCAAATAGGCAATACTCTCTTCACATCCCTCTGACATTCACTGCACTCTGAGAGGAAAACCGGGCTTCAGCCTGCTGCGAAGCGCATATCAACGTAGAAATCTAGCACAAACTTACTTCACAACCTCCATGGGAGGCAAAGTTTGTAAAACTGAATTGTGGGTGTGTTGAGGGTTGTATTTATAGACATTTTGAGGTTTGGGAAACTTTGCCCTTCCTGGTAGGAATGTATATCCCATACGTCACTAGCTCATGTACTCTTGCTAATTACATGAAAGAAAGAGAGGGGAGAGAGAGAGCAAAAGAGAGGGGGAGAGAGAGCAAAAGAGAGGGGGGAGAGAGAGAGCAAAAGAAAGGGGGAGAAAGAAAAAGAGAGGGGGAGGGGGAGAAAAAAAAGAGAGAGGGGAGACAGAGCAAAAGAGAGGGGAGAGAGAGAGCAAAAGAGAGGGGAGAGAGAGAGCAAAAGAGAGGGGGAGAGAGAGCAAAAGAGAGGGGAGAGAGAGAGCAAAAGAGAGGGGGGAGAGAGAGCAAAAGAGAGGGGGGAGAGAAAGCAAAAGAGAGGGGGGGAGAGAGAGCAAGAGAGGGGGAGAGAGCAAAAGAGAGGGGAGAGAGAGAAAAAGAAAGGGGGAGAGAGAGCAAAAGAGAGGGGGAGAGAGAGCAAAAGAGAGGGGGAGAGAGAGAACAAAATAGAGGGGGGAGAGAGAGCAAAAGAGCGGGGGAGAAAGAAAAAGAGAGGGGAGAAAAAAAAGAGGGGGAAAGAGAGCAAAAGAGAGGGGAGAGAGAGAGCAAAAGAGAGGGGGGAGAGAGAGAGCAAAAGAGAGGGGGGAGAGAGAGCAAAAGAGAGGGGGGGGGAGAGAGAGAGCAAAAGAGAGGGGGGGAGAGAGCAAAAGAGAGGGGAGAGAGAGAAAAAGAGAGGGGAGAGAGAGAGAGCAAAAGAGAGGGGGAGAGAGAGCAAAAGAGAGGAGGGAGAGAGAGCAAAAGAGAGGGGGGAGAGAGCAAAAGAGAGGGGGAGAGAGCAAAAGAGAGGGAGAGAGAGAGCAAAAGAGAGGGGGAGAGAGCAAAAGAGAGGGGGGAGAGAGAGCAAAAGAGAGGGGGAGAGAGAGAGCAAAAGAGAGGGGGGAGAGAGAGCAAAAGAGAGGGGAGAGAGAGCAAAAGAGAGGGGAGAGAGAGCAAAAGAGAGGGGGGGAGAGAGAGCAAAAGAGAGGGGGGAGAGAGAGAGCAAAAGAGAGGGGGAGAGAGAGAGCAAAAGAGAGGGGGGAGAGAGAGCAAAAGAGAGGGGAAGAGAGAGCAAAAGAGAGGGGGGAGAGAGAGCAAAAGAGAGGGGGAGAGAGAGAACAAAAGAGAGGGGGGAGAGAGAGAGCAAAAGAGTGGGGGAGAAAGAAAAAGAGAGGGGGAGAAAAAAAGAGAGGGGGAGAAAAAAAAGAGAGGGGGAGAAAAAAAAGAGGGGGAGAAAAAAAGAGGGGGAAAGAGAGCAAAAGAGAGGGGAGAGAGAAAGCAAAAGAGAGGGGGAGAGAGAGCAAAAGAGAGGGGGGAGAGAGCAAAAGAGAGGGGGGGAGAGAGAGCAAAAGAGAGGGGGAGAGAGAGAGCAACAGAGAGGGGGGAGAGAGAGAAACAAAAAAGAGAGGGGGGAGAGAGAGAGAGCAAAAGAGAGGGGGGGGAGAGAGAGGGGGAGAGAGAGAGCAAAAGAGAGGGGGGAGAGAGAGAGCAAAAGAGAGGGGGGAGAGAGAGAGCAAAAGAGAGAGGGGAGAGAGAGAGCAAAAGAGAGGGGGGAGAGAGAGCAAAAGAGAGGGGGGGAGAGAGAGCAAAAGAGAGGGGGGAGAGAGAGCAAAAGAGAGGGGGGGAGAGAGAGCAAAAGAGAGGGGGAGAGAGAGCAAAAGAGAGGGGGGAGAGAGAGCAAAAGAGAGGGGGAGAGAGAGCAAAAGAGAGGGGGAGAGAGCAAAAGAGAGGGGGAGAGAGAGAGCAAAAGAGAGGGGGAGAGAGAAAAAAAGAGGGGGGGGGCGCAAAAGAGAGGGGGGAGAGCAAAAGAGAGGGGAGAGAGAGCAAAAGAGAGGGGGAGAGAGAGCAAAAGAGGGGGAAGAAAGAGCAAAAGAGAGGGGGAGAGAGAGCAAAAGAGAGGGGGAGAGAGAGCAAAAGAGAGGGAAGAGAGAGTACAAAAGAAAGAGAGAGAGAGTGGGGGGAGAGAGAGAGAGAAAAAGAGGGGGAGAGAGGGGGAGAGAGAGAGAGGGGGAGAGAGAGGGAGAGAGAGGGGGGGGAAGAGAGAGAGGGGGAGAAAGAAAAAGAGAGGGGGGAGAAAGCAAAAGAGAGGGGGGAGAGCAAAAGAGAGGGGAGAGAGAGAGCAAAAGAGAGGGGGAGAGAGAGCAAAAGAGGGGGAAGAAAGAGCAAAAGAGAGGGGGAGAGAGAGCAAAAGAGAGGGGGAGAGAGAGCAAAAGAGAGGGAAGAGAGAGTACAAAAGAAAGAGAGAGAGAGTGGGGGGAGAGAGAGAGAGAAAAAGAGGGGGAGAGAGGGGGAGAGAGAGAGAGGGGGAGAGAGAGGGAGAGAGAGGGGGGGGAGAGAGAGAGGGGGAGAAAGAAAAAGAGAGGGGGGAGAAAGCAAAAGAGAGGGGGAGAAAGAGGGAGAGAGAGAGAGAGCAAAAGAGAGGGGGAGAGAGAGAGCAAAAGAGAGGGGGAGAGAGAGCAAAAGAGAGGGGAGAGAGAGCACAAAAAATAAGGGGGGGAGAGAGAGCAAAAGATGGGAGGGAGAGAGAGAGCAAAAGAGAGGGGAGAGAGAGAGCGCAAAAGAGAGGGGAGAGAGAGAGCGCAAAAGAGAGGGGGAGAGAGAGAGAGCGCAAAAGAGAGGGGGAGAGAGAGAGAGCAAAAGAGAGGGGAGAGAGAGAGCAAAAGAGAGGGGGGAGAGAGAGAGCAAAAGAGAGGGGGAGAGAGAGAGAGAGCAAAAGAGAGGGGGAGAGAGAGAGAGCAAAAGAGAGGGGGAGAGAGAGCGCAAAAGAGAGGGGGAGAGAGAGCGCAAAAGAGAGGGGGGAGGGAGATAGCACAAAAGAGAGGGTGGAGAGAGATAGCACAAAAGAGAGGGTGGAGAGAGAGCGCAAAAGAGAGGGGGGAGGGAGATAGCACAAAAGAGAGGGTGGAGAGAGATAGCACAAAAGAGAGGGTGGAGAGAGAGAGCGCAAAAGAGAGGGTGGAGAGAGAGAGAGCGCAAAAGAGAGGGGGAGAAAGAGAGAGCAAAAGAGGGGGGAGAGAGAGCAAAAGAGAGGGGGAAGAAAGGAAAAGAGAGGGGGGAGAGAGGGAGCAAAAGAGAGGGGAGAGAGAGAGCAAAATAGAGGGGGGAGAAAGAGAGCAAAATAGAGAGCAAGGGGTGGGACCGCTGTACTGCAAAAATGTAATGCCTGGAAGAAGACAATATGAATAATTGTACTTTTATCTTACATTGATAAGTTAACCCATATTTTACTTTAAACCAAAATTGACTATTTGTTTTGGGCAAGACCATTAACAGTGTATTAAGACTTGTGTTTTTCTATATAGTATAATATGCAAAATGCATTAATTTCCCATTTTCACCTTTTTCATTACTTTACCCCTTGACTACCAGAAAGGGCCACAACAAATTGCTATGCAATATACATGGCAGAAGTGTGGCAGTCAAGAGGTTAAAAAAACTTGCATAAAATGAGTCACGTTTTGCTATAAGCAATTCAGATTTAATGCTAAGAGGTCTAATGAGTCTGTACATCATCTGATATATAATTAATTGTATAATCTGGAAAACAAAGGAGCTACAGCATACAAATGTAGTAGATATATTGATCAGAGTAACATAAAGTAATAAAACAGTTCTAACCTCATCATGTGTTTATCTTGCACATATACCAGACTAAACCTTAACATGACTATTATGGTTTTGAATATAGGGGTGGAAGTTCCTTTAATAAACACGCAGAGCTGAAACGTTTTCTTTTTCACACATGATGCATGATCATTGGAATAGCCAAGAAACACTGCTGGCCATTGTTGGGTGATGACAGATTTTCTTGAGATTACTGGTTTATGAGTAGCTGTCACAAAAGATGTTTGGATTACCAAATAGGCAAACAAGAAGGGAGCAGGTCAGTGCAGAAATTTAAATAAAGGCACACATTTATCAGCTGAACAATCAATCATTACTGCCACAGCTGGAGAAAGTGGCTTGTTCTACAGGTTCTACATAGATAAACGAGATAATAGTGGTTACAGTAGAAATCCCTACAATAAAGATCTTAACATTGCAATGCAGGTTCTTTGTTCATCACAGACAGCAAAACTAACTCTACATAATTAATCCTAGAGTTGCAGGTTGCACACAGGTGCTGGACTGCAAATTTCTAGGTGGTACTCTTGAAAGGTAATAAACATAGGTAAACAACATAGCAGGACATTAATTCATCTTTTGTATATGGTAACAAAGATAAGCTTCCTCACACATTAATCATTAGTCACAAAATAATGTGGAATTAGTAATGTTTTTCTTAGATTTGATATTTTTAAATATTTAAACAATCTTAAATGCATTTGTGAAAGTTGACAGCAGTTCCACCATATTTCTTTCCAAAGGACAGAGGACATGGCTAAAATGCATTGATATGAGGAGTTACAAACCTGTTGTGTCATGGACTGAGTATCTAGACTGTTCTGTTTGTGTAAGAACTTTTATAATCTGTTTTACATTTGATATATGCAATGGTTGCAAGTCCAGATTATCTGCAGATTTACTGCAGAGGAAGACATCTACAACCAGAGAAAACTAAATTTATGCTTACCTGATGAATTTATTTCTCTTGTGGTGTATCCAGTCCACGGGTTCAGCCATTACTTGTGGGATATTCTCCTTCCCAACAGGAAGCTGCAAGAGGATCACCCACAGCAGAGCTGTCTATATAGCTCCTCCCCTAACTGCCACTACCAGTCATTCGACCGAAGACAAGCAAGAGAAAGGAGAAACTATAGGGTGCAGTGGTGACTGTAGTTTAAAAATAAAAAACACCTGCCTTAAAATGACAGGGCGGGCCGTGGACTGGATACACCACAAGAGAAATAAATTTATCAGGTAAGCATAAATTTTGTTTTCTCTTGTAAGGTGTATCCAGTCCACGGGTTCATCCATTACTTGTGGGATACCAATAACAAAGCTATAGGACACGGATGAAGGGAGGGACAAGGCAGGCGCTTAAACGGAAGGCACCACTGCCTGCAAGACCTTTCTCTCAAAAATAGCCTCCGAAGAAGCAAAAGTATCAAATTTATAGAACTTTGAAAAAGTATGAAGCGAAGACCAAGTCGCCGCCTTACAAATCTGTTCAACAGAAGCCTCATTTTTAAAAGCCCATGTGGAAGCTACCGCTCTAGTAGAATGAGCTGTAATCCTTTCAGGAGGCTGCTGACCAGCAGTCTCATAAGCTAAGCGTATTATACTCCTTAGCCAAAAAGAAAGAGAGGTTGCCGAAGCCTTTTGGCCTCTCCTCTGTCCAGAGTAGACAACAAACAATGCAGATGTTTGACGAAAATATTTAGTAGCTTGTAAATCAAACTTTAAAGCACGAACCACGTCAAGATTGTGTAAAAGACGTTCCTTCTTTGAAGAAGGATTAGGACATAGTGACGGTACAACAATCTCCTGATTGATATTTTTATTAGATTCCACCTTAGGTAAAAAAAAACACGTTTGGTACATAACACTACCTTATCTGCATGAAAAATGAGATAAGGGGAATCACATTGTAAAGCAGATAACTCCGAAACTCTTCGAGCCGAGGAGATAGCTACTAAAAACAGAACCTTGCAGGATAAGAGCTTAATATCTATGGAATGCAAAGGTTCAAACGGAACCCCTTGAAGAACCTTAAGAACTAAATTTAAACTCCAAGGCGGAGCAACAGGTTTAAACACAGGCTTGATTCTGACTAAAGCCTGACAAAACGCCTGCACGTCTGGAACCTCAGCCAGACGTTTGTGCAAAAGAATAGACAGAGCAGAAATCTGTCCTTTTAAGGAACTAGCTGACAAACCCTTCTCCAATCCTTCTTGGAGAAAAGATAATATCCTAGGAATCCTGACCTTACTCCATGAGTAACCCTTGGATTCACACCAATGAAGATATTTACACCATATCTTATGATAGATTTTCCTGGTGACAGGCTTTCGCGCCTGTATTAAGGTATCAATGACCGACTCGGAGAAACCACGCTTTGATAAAATCAAGCGTTCAATCTCCAAGCAGTCAGCCGCAGAGAAATTAGATTTGGATGGTTGAAAGGACCCTGAAGTAGAAGGTCCTGCCTCAGAGGCAGAGTCCATGGTGGAAAGGATGACATGTCCACCAGATCTGCATACCAAGTCCTGCGTGGCCACGCAGGTGCTATCAAAATTACTGATGCTCTCTCCTGTTTGATCTTGGCAATCAGACAAGGGAGCAGGGGAAACGGTGAAAACACATAAGCCAGGTTGAAGGACCAAGGCGCTGCTAGAGCATCTATCAGCACTGCCTTGGGATCCCTGGACCTGGATCCGTAACAAGGAAGCTTGGCGTTCTGGCGAGATGCCATGAGATCCAGTTCTGGTTTGCCCCAACGTTGAATCAACTGTGCAAACACCTCCGGATGGAGCTCCCACTCCCCCGGATGAAAAGTCTGACGACTTAGAAAATCTGCCTCCCAGTTCTCTACTCCTGGGATATGGATAGCTGATAGATGGCAAGAGTGAATCTCTGCCCATTTCATTATCTTTGAAACCTGAAGAGCATTGAATATCGCTCTTAGTTCCAGAATGTTTATTGGAAGGAGTGCCTCCTCCTGAGTCCACGACCCCTGAGCCTTCAGAGAGTTCCAAACTGCACCCAGCCCAAAAGGCTGGCATCTGTTGTTACTATTGTCCAATCTGGCCTGCGGAAGGTCATACCTTTGGACAGATGGACCCGAGATAGCCACCAGAGAAGAGAATCCCTGGTCTCTTGATCCAGATTTAGTAGAGGGGACAAATCTGTGTAATCCCCATTCCACTGACTGAGCATGCAGAGTTGCAGCGGTCTGAGATATAGGCGGGCAAACGGAACTATGTCCATTGCCGCTACCATTAAGCCGATTACTTCCATACACTGAGCCACTGAAGGGCGAGAAGTATAATAAAGAACACGGCAGGAATTTAGAAGTTTTGACAACCTGTCCTCTGTCAGGTAAATCCTCATTTCTACAGAATCTATCAGAGTTCCCAGGAAGGAAACTCTTGTGAGAGGGGATAGAGAACTCTTCTTTTCGTTTACTTTCCGCCCATGAGACCTCAGGAATGCCAGAACAATGTCCGTATGGGACTTGGCAATTTGGAAATTCGACACCTGTATCAGAATTTCGTCTAAGTAAGGGGCTACTGCTATGCCCCGCGGCCTTAGGACCGCAGAAGTGTCCCCAGAAACTTTGTAAAGATTCTTGGTGCCGTAGCTAACCCAAAGGGAAGAGCCACAAACTGGTAATGCCTGTCTAGGAAGGCGAACCTGAGAAACCGATGATGATCTTTGTGTATCGGAATGTGAAGATAAGCATCCTTTAAGTCCACGGTAGTCATATATTGACTACTGAATTTGTTTAGGATCTTGAGATCTAAGATTGGTCTGAAGGTTCCCTCTTTCTTGGGAACCACAAAGAGATTTGAATAGAAGCCTTGCCCCTGTTCCTCCTTTGGAACTGGGTGGATCACTCCCATAACTAGGAGGTCTTGAACACAATGTAAGAATGCCTCTCTCTTTATCTGGTCTGCAGATAATTGTGAGAGGTGAAATCTTCCTTTTGGGGAAGAAGCTTTGAAGTCCAGAAGATATCCCTGGGACACAATTTCCAAAGCCTGGGCGAAGAGAGAAAGTCTGCCCCCTACTAGATCCATTACCGGATCGGGGGCTGATCTTTCATGCTGTCTTAGAGGCAGCAGCAGGCTTCTTGGCCTGCTTACCTTTGTTCCAGGCCTGGTTAGGTCTCCAGACCGGCTTGGACTGGGCAAAATTTCCCTCTTGTTTTGCATTAGAGGGAGTTGATGCCGCGCTCGTCTTAAAGTTTCGAAAGGCACGAAAATTAGTTTGTTTGGTCCTTAATTTATTAGACCTATCCTGAGGAAGGGCATGACCTTTTCCTCCAGTAATATCAGAAATGATCTCCTTCAGTCCAGGCCCGAATAGGGTCTGCCCCTTGAAGGGAATGTTGAGAAGCTTAGACTTTGAAGTAACGTCAGCTGACCAGGATTTAAGCCATAGCGCCCTACGCGCCTGTATAGCAAAACCTGAGTTCTTAGCCGTTAGTTTGGTTAAATGAACAACGGCGTCAGAAACAAATGAATTGGCTAGCTTAAGCGCTTTAAGCTTGTCAAGTATATCATCCAATGGAGTTTCTACCTGTAAGGCCTCTTCCAGAGACTCAAACCAGAAGGCCGCAGCAGCAGTGACCGGGGTAATGCATGCAAGAGGCTGGAGAATAAAACCTTGTTGAATAAACATTTTCTTAAGGTAACCCTCTAACTTTTTTTCCATTGGATCTCGGAAAGCACAACTGTCCTCGACGGGAATAGTTGTACGCTTAGCTAGGGTAGAAACTGCTCCCTCCACCTTTGGGACCGTTTGCCATAAGTCCTGTGTAGCGGCATCTATTGGAAACATTTTCTTAAAAATAGGAGGGCGAGAGAACGGTACACCTGGTCTATCCCATTCCTTAGTAATAATTTCTGAAAACCTTTTAGGTATTGGAAAAACATCAGTGTAAACAGGCACTGCATAGTATTTATCCAATCTACACAATTTCTCTGGCACTATAATGGTGTCACAGTCATCCAGAGTAGCTAAAACCTCCCTGAGCATCACACGGAGGTGTTCAAGCTTAAATTTAAATGTAGACATATCAGAATCAGGTTGAAGCATCTTCCCTGAGTCAGAAAAATCACCCACAGAAAGAAGCTGTCCTGCCTCAGCTTCTGCATATTGTGAGGGGATATCAGACATAGCAACTAAAGCGTCAGAGAGATCTGTATTTTTCCTAGTCCCAGAGCTGTCTCGCTTTCCTTGTAACCCTGGTAGTTTGGACAATACCGCTATAAGGGTATGATCCATAACTGCCGCCATGTCTTGTAAAGTAAACGCCATGGGCGCGCTAGATGTACTTGGCGCCACTTGAGCGGGAGTCCCTTGAGCGGGAGTCAAAGGTTCTGACACGTGGGGCGAGTTAGTTGGCATAACTTCCCACTTGTCAATTTCCTCTGGTGATAAATCTTTTAAAGACAGAATATGATCTTTATAACTTAAAGTAAAATCAGTACATTTGGTACACATTCTAAGAGGGGGTTCCACAATGGCTTCTAAACATAATGAACAAGGAGTTTCCTCTATGTCAGACATGTTTAAACAGACTAGCAATGAGACCAGCAAGCTTGGAAAACACTTTGATAAATGTAAACAAGCAAAAAATAAAAACGGTACTGTGCCTTTAAGAGAAACAAATTTTGTCAGAAATTGAAAAACAGTGATAAAATAGACTAACAGAGCATTGCACCCACTTGCAAATGGATGATTAACCCCTTAGTTTCAAAACCGGATAAAAAAACGATATAAACGTTTTTTAACAGTCACAACAAACTGCCACAGCTCTGCTGTGGCCCTACCTGTCCATGTAATGACTTTTGAAGGCACAAAAACCCTTTGTAGAGGTCCTAAGTGTTCAGGGGACTCCTTCAGGGAAGCTGGAAGTCTCAAGCTGCAAAAACTACTGCACGATTTAGGCCTGAAATTAGGCCCCTCCCAACCTGTACTCACAGTGAGAGGGCCATAAAAAACTATCCCTAGGCAAAATCTAGCCAGCCATGTGGAAAAAAACTGGGCCCCAATAAAGTTTTATCACTAATATGTAGAAAAAAAACGTTTAAACACTTCCAGCAAACGTTATCTTATTTTCAGTAATGTGAGAAAGTAATAAGAATATTACCTTTTGCAGCAAGCATGATACTAGTCGTTATTAAATCACTGTAATCAGGCTTACCTTAAATAAATCCGGTATTAACAGCATTTTCTAGCATATTCATTTCTCTAGAAAAATTTAAACTGCACATACCTCATAGCAGGAGACCCTGCACGCCATTCCCCCAGCTGAAGTTACCTCATCTCTTCAGTTATGTGTGAGAACAGCAATGGATTTTAGTCACAACCTGCTAAGATCATCAAAAACCACAGGCAGACTCTTCTTCAACTTTCTGCCTGAGGCTAAAACAGTACAACTCCGGTACCATTTGAAAATAATAAACTTTTGATTGAAGATAAACTACATAAACCACATCTCTCTAGCTACTTCCTATCTTGTCGAGAGCTGCAAGAGAATGATTGGTAGTGGCAGTTAGGGGAGGAGCTATATAGACAGCTCTGCTGTGGGTGATCCTCTTGCAGCTTCCTGTTGGGAAGGAGAATGTCCCACAAGTAATGGATGAACCTGTGGACTGGATACACCTTACAAGAGAAATGTCAATAACTACACATTGCTAGATATACTGCCAGGTCATATATCCTGTAAGTGTGACTCTTTCAGTGCAGGGAACCGGGACTACAATACTGTGTATTATTTTGGGTTACTAAAAACATAGGGCTAGATTCATAGAATTGTGAGGCTTCGGAGGGGTCTCATAAATGCAAAATGATGTTTAAAATTCATTGAGAATTGCCATTAATTAGCATTGTGGAAAACCAATAATTACAAATGCAACATAACAGCAAAACAGATTATGTAAGTATTTGTAACTGTAAAATGTTTACCTGTCTGTTTTTAAATAGGGTAAAGTAGTCACACTGGATTGAATGAGAGGCGTTTCAGCCATCTTGCAGAGACTTGTCAAGGGCATTCTGGGACATTCTAGAGGTGCAGTCAGGGTTTTTCACTTACACTTTGGCCAAGAAAATAGAAATCACAAAGACACTATTGCCCCTTTAAGTACCTTGTCTAATGGCCGTGTCTCACTATTTCAAAGCTGACAACTTTTAATTTTATTTTTCCTATATTTCTCTTTTACTTATTTAACGTTTTCTTGTGTGCTTATGTTAGTTAGACAGTACCTTTGTTTTATAGACAACATATTATTTTCCTGTTATACTGGTACCATTGACAGTGGAACTTGTTCTGTGTGGGTGAACAATGAACAGTTACAAGATGGATGCAGCTCTATTGATTATAATGAACAGAACTCACAGCTCAAGGCTGTGTGATGAGGAAATTGTGCAATTTGAGTTGTGATATTTAGACAGGTTTTTCCCGCACAATTTAGGCCATTGTATTGGGATCTTTAGATTCACCTACAGAAAGTAAAAAATAAACTTAAATGGAGTGGACCGAGCATGGAATTTTAAGCAACTTTCCAATTTACTACAAGGATCAATTTTACTTAGTTCTCTTAATATCCTTTGTTACAGAGTAAGCATAGGTGAGCTCAGGAGCATTCACGTGTCTTTAGCCATCTGGCAGCAGTGCTTTCAACAATGTTTATAGCAATCACTGCTGCCATAGACTGCTAAAGACAGATGCACGCCCCTAAACTCCTTTCAGCATACCTAGATTTACTCTTCAACAAAGGGTACCAATAGCAAAAACATAAAAACAATAATAATAGAAGTAAAGTGGAATGTTGTATAAAAATGCATGTTCTATCTTCTGAACCATGAAAGTTTTTACTGTCCTTTTAAAATTCTGCATAAGCAGCAGGATCTGTATGGATTGAGGAGCGTTTCATGTTTTGTTTGCTTTATGCCACCATCATTTGCATTTTTTCACATGTTTGTGCAAAGGCTATTTTGTGTTAAATACAGTTTTTTTGTTTGTTTTTATTGAGTTTAAATTGGTATTTTCTTAGCCTTTTGTTTGACTGAAAGTTTCAGTGTGAGATCTGTTGAAATACTTTTTTTAACTGCTTGTAAGCTCTGTTCCAGAAAATACAGCAGTTTATAGTTATTAGATCAATACTATTTGTGAGACTTACGTGTTCAGATTGTTAACATTAACCGTTTACAAACATTTTAAATATTCTAACAGATTAATTGTGAAATGTTTAAAAAATAACCAGATGGTTCACAGATAACTCACATATTATCTGTTCTGTGAAGCTGGGTAACTGACAGTAAACTGATAAAATAGTAAGTCACATTTAGGGTATTTAATCTATCTATCTACTTTTTATTGCTTTATTTCAATTTTAACATTTACAATCATTTTGAATCAAATATACAAAAACCATACATGACACATCCAGTTATAATGAATTCATTACAACACATGTCCAGATTTTGATACAATTACAATTTTAAAATGAAGGTGATAATTAAACTTTCAGGATTCAAATAGAGCACACAATTTTAAACAACTTTCCAATTTACTTCTTTTATCAAATGTGCTTTGTTCTCTTGGTATCTTTTATTGAAGAGTAAAACTAGTTAGGCACATAAGAGCTCAGGAGTGTGCACGTGTCTAGTACTCCATGGCAGCAGTGTTTTTCAACATTATTTGTAGCTTTGTGTAGCCCCCAATCAGCAAGTGCTACCCAGGTGCTGAACCAAAAATGGTCCGGCTCTTAAAGGACCACTAAACCCAAAATCTTTCTTTCATGATTCAGATAGAGAATAGAAATGTAAACAACATTACAATTTACTTCCATTATTTATTTTGCTTAATTTTTTAAATATCCTTATTTGAAGAAAAAGCAATGCACAAGGTGAGCCAATCACATGAGGCTTCTATGTGCAGCAACCGAGCATATCTAGATATGCTTTTCATCAAAGAATATCAAGAGAATAAAACAAATTAGATAATATAAGTAAATTAGAAAGATGTTTAACATTGCATTCTCTTTCTAAATCATAAAAGAAAAAATGTGGGTGGCTTGTCCCTTTAAGCTTACATTCCTGCTTTTTCAAATAAAGATAGCAAGAGAACGAAGAAAAATTGATAATAGGAGTAAACTAAAAAGTTGTTTAAAATTACCTGCTCTATCTGAATCATGAAATTGGGTTTAGTATCCTTTTAAAATTTGAGGAATTTAATTTTGAGTTAAATGTCCTATTAAAAACTGTTTTAAAGGGACCCAGAAGTCATAATAGTGATACAATAATAATAACCGTGACTAAAAAATAATAACGCGTTTCTTTAATTTCTTCTCCAAAATTTACTGAAGAGTTTGGATACTGGATTCACTAAGATCCCTCAATATACTGTAATCATGTGTAACCGTAACCATTAAAGAATTAATTTCATGAAGCTCTTTTCCTACATCCAGTAATAAAAAAGAACACAATGTAATGTTAGAAATAAAGCATATATATTTGTTAAAAACAAGACAGAAAAATAAAATCTTGTCTTAATCATTATTTAAACCTAAAAAAAAAAATCCCATTCATATAACTAACTAGATTATTCTGATTCTGGCCTAGGAGATTGATAGTAGGTAACGGGAAACCAAATCAACACTATGGAAATAGCGTCAGACAGGCAGGTGTCCAGCACAGGGTGCAGAAGTCAAAGTTAGAAGAACAGGCAGAGGTCAAAACTGGCAAATCAGGAACAAACAGAACACCAAGTCACAATGGGATTTCTGACAACAGAACATTGCAGGATATGGCATTGAAATGTCAAAGACAGAATGTTACAATTAAAAATAATTCAGTATGAAAAGAGCAAATGTAGAAAGTGTTATAATAGGGGTCAAAATGTTGCAGGGCTATGGTTTTCAGTAGAACTATGCCAACAACTTCACAGCTTGGCACTGAGGGAGGTGCAGGGATAAATTGCTTCCCCACAATTCCTCACACGGTTAATTCCCTAACAACTCTAACCGTGTAAAATTACAATTACTATATTTGCAGCAACTTTTACAGGGAAATTCTAACTTACTGCAATATGACCATGACATGTCAATAGTATAACAAACATCTCTATAATTAAAACATTACAGGTCAGATCACGAGTGGAGTGCTTACAGCTATGCACAAGCGCAATTTAAGTTAACACACGTCCTCAGAGCTCTGGTTAACATAACGTAAAAATACATCAAAAATATATTTGAAAGTACAGTTACACTCATAACAACACCAATAAACAAATATTGCACAAAAAAAGTTATAAAGGCTCAAAGATATGAGGTGTTAGAAATAAAAAGGCAAACAAAGGGCTTTAACATAGAGATACATACATATACCTGTCTAAATATGTATGAGTATGTATATATATATATATATATATATATATATGTGTGTGTGTGTGTGTGTGTGTGTGTTTTATGTGTGCACAGATGTATTTACATATATATATATGTATTTACAGATATATGAACACATAAATACATATGTATCTATTTATAAACATATATATAAATGCATTGGAGCCCTGTGGTGTTAAGTAGATGAAACATGAAAAATCATATTTATGTAAGTTATACTGTGTATTTACTGTAAATATTTCACATTACAATGATCTTCACATAGCAGAATATGTTCTATGTATTTATCACTAGACATTCCAATATATACAGTATATAGATACATATACTGTGTATATATATATATATATATATATATATATACATATACAGTCGTATGCAAAAGTTTAGGCAATCCTTACAATTTCCATGATTTTCATTGATAAATAATTGGGTGTTTGGATCAGCAATTTCATTTTGATCTTTCAAATAACTGAAGAACACAGTAATATTTCAGTAGTGAAATGAGGTTTATTGGATTAACAGAAAATGTGCAATATGCATCAAAACGAAATTAGACAGGTGCATAAATTTGGGCACCCCAACAGAAATATCACAATAATATTTAGTAGAGCCTTCTTTAGCAGAAATAACAGCCTCTAGACGCTTCCTATAGCCTGTAATGAGTGTCTGGATTCTGGATGAAGGTATTTTGGACCATTCCTCCTTGCAAAACATCTCCAGTTCAGTTAGGTTTGATGGTTGCCGAGCATGGACAGCTGCTTCAAATCACCCCACAGATTTTTAATGATATTCATGTCTGGGGACTGGGATTGCCATTCCAGAACATTGTACTTGTTCCACTGCATAAATGCCAGAGTAGATTTTGAGCAGTGTTTTGGGTCATTGTCTTGCTAAAATATCCAGCTCCGGCGTAACTTCAACTTTGTGACTGATTCCTCAACATTATTCTCAAGTATCTGCTGATATTGAGTGGAATCCATGCAACCCTCAACTTTAAAAAGATTCCCAGCACCGGCACTGGTCACACAGCCCCACAGCATGATGGAACATCCACCACATTTTACTCTGGATAGCACGTGTTTGCCTTGGAACTCTGTGTTCTTTTGCCGCCATGCATAATGCCCCTTGTTATGACCAAATAACTCAATCTTTGTTTCATCAGTCCACAGCACCTTCTTCCAAAATGAAAATGGCTTGTCCAAATGTGCGTTTGCATACATCAAGCGACTCTGTTTGTGGCGTGTGCGCAGAAAAGGCTTCTTCCGCATCACTCTCCCACACGCTGAATCGTTGAACGATGCACAGTGACAACATCTGCAGCAAGATGATGTTGTAGGTCTTTGGAGGTGGTCTGTGGGCTATTTTTGACAGTTCTCAACATCCTTTGCCTTTGCATCTCAGTTATTTTACTTCTGGCCTTAACAAGAACTGTGCCTGAGGTCTTCCATTTCCTCGCTATGTTCCTCACAGTGGACACTGACAGCTTAAATCTCTGCGATAGCTTTTTGTAGCCTTCCCCTAAACCATAATCTTGAACAATCTTTGTTTTCAGGTCATTTAAGAGTTGTTTTGAGGCCCCCATGTTGCCACTCTTCAGAGGAGAATCAAAGAAAACAACAACTTGCAAATGGCCACCTTAAATACCTTTTCTTGTGATTGGATGCACCTGTCTTTGAAGTTCAAGTTCAAGGCTTAATGGGCTCACCAAACCAATTGTGTGTTCCAATTAATCCATGCTAGGTAGTTACAGGTTTTAAAATCAACAAAATGACAAGGGTGCCCAAATGTATGCAGCTGTCTAATTTTGTTTTGATGCATATTGCACATTTTCTGTTAATCGAATAAGCCGCATTTCACTATTGAAATATTACTGTATCCTTCAGTTATTTGATAGATCAAAATGAAATTGCTGATCCAAACACCCAATTATTTATAAATAAAAAACATGGAAATTGTCAGGGGTGCCTAAACTTTTGCATACGACTGGTAGGTATATATATATATACATTTATATATATATATATATATATATATATATATATATATATAGTTATAGATATATATTGCACCAAAAACACATCAGATATATGTATAAATATTTATGAATAAATAGAACATTTTCTGCTGTGTGAAGAACATTGGAATGTGAAATATTCATATGTTCATGTAGAGTTAGCGCACTTGTGAATATGTGGTCTGGTTTGCGCTCAATTAGGGTAGTTTTTCCCACTTTTTTGCTACATTGACTTCTAGGGGGGAATACGTTAACTTTTGCGCACATCGGATTAGTGAAATTCTTTTACTTTTAACTTGTAATATGAGTACTACCTGACACAAGCAAATAGCTTCCATCTAGCAGAGCTAGCGTGCGAGCGGGAGCGATAAATACCGCTCCACTTGTAATCTGGCCCTACATGTTTTCCCACAAATCATTAGAAAGAGGCAAAAAATTAATATAGTTGTTATAGATAAAATTCATAGGAAGGTTCAATCATAGATATTTCTTTTTAAAAAGCTTATAACTTTGGTATCTGATACGTTTGTAGAGATTTCCTGGCAAATGCAACAAATCCTGAAAATATGAAGTAGATTGGCACAGAAATGTTTGAGATATTTAACCTTAAACAATGTTTTTTGCTAATATTTGGTACAACCAGATGTATTTTGTCTTCAGTCAAATGTACTGAACATTTAGGCCTAACACAAAAGACAGAGACAAAGGTCCAGATTATGAGTGGAGTGCAAGCTCTTCGGGCTTATCGCTGGTATTACAAGTTAAAAGTAAACAAGATCAATTGAGCGCAATCACGATTTATGCTAGAATAATTACCTCAGAGTTCTGGTTAACTGTTTTGTGGAACAAAACAGTGTCACAAAATACATTACAAAGTACATTTATACTCATAACAGCACCATCTAATAAAAACTATTCAAAAACAATATTGCACACAAAAGTTATAAGGGCTTAAAGATATGAGGTCTCAGGAGAAAGAAAAAAAGAAGCAGAGGGGTTTAACATTGAGATACATACATGTCTAAAGATGAGTATGTATGTATAAATATATATATATATATATATGCATATGTGTACATATGTATTTATGCAATATTCAAATTTAATAAAGTGTTATACTGTGTATTTACTGTAAATAGTTTAAATTCCAATGTTCTTCACATAGCATAATATGTTCTATGTATTTTTAAATATATATATGTCTGTATATATCTATACCTGTATATAATCATGTATATATATATATATATATATATATACACAAAGTCACACACACGCACATAGGTATAGATATATATGATACCAAACAAAAATCACATATATGTAGAAAGATTTATTTATAAATAAATAAAACATATTCTTGTATGCGAAGAACATTGGAATGTGAAATATTCATATTTTCATGTCGGGTTAGCGCACATGAGAATATGTGATTGGGTTTGTACGTGAGTAGGGTGTTAGTTTTTTCCACTTTTTTTGCTCCAATGACTTCTATAAGGGAATACGTGAAGGCGCACGCGCTATTGTAAGTTTTGTCTTTTGTGCTTGTTGGGTTAGCGTGCGAGCGAAAACAATTTAATTTCAACTCATCATAAGAGCACAACCCGACGCACAAAAAGCTTACTTCTAGCGCAGTTAATACACGAGCGGGAGCGTAAATTAGCACTCCACTTGTAATATGGCCAATAGTTGGGAAAGGCTACTAGTGCCCTTTAAAATAACTTTGTCAATTATTTTGTTTGTTTGTTTACAGTTACACACAAACTACACTGACTGTACAGGATACAACAGCAAAAGCACATGCAATGAAGCTTATAACTGCTTGTATTATTTTAAATGTAAGTATTATATTTTTAGAATAACATAGGCCCCCTTTCCAATCGGTTTATACACACACACACACACACACTCACAAAATCAGAAAGCAATTAAGGTGTTTTTATTTTATTTATGTATTATTATTATTTCAACACTATTACAAACAAACAGCAAGATTACAAGTTTTGCGCTATACCGGGTGCGTAAAGAACGCAAAAAAATCTCCTTGTGCTGTGCGTTATGGTGCGATAAGCTCCATACCGCACAAAAGCCAAGGGCTGAGTTTACATTCTCGTGCACGCTTTCACCCATAGACATTAATGGAGAGTGTTAGAAAAAAAACTACAACTGCGATCACGGAATGGCGATCGCCATAACGCCACCCCACTGATGTCTATGCGGAAAAACATAATTTATGTAAGAACTTACCTGATAAATTCATTTCTTTCATATTAGCAAGAGTCCATGAGCTAGTGACGTATGGGATATACATTCCTACCAGGAGGGGCAAAGTTTCCCAAACCTCAAAATGCCTATAAATACACCCCTCACCACACCCACAAATCAGTTTAACGAATAGCCAAGAAGTGGGGTGATAAGAAAAAAGTGCGAAAGCATAAAAAATAAGGAATTGGAATAATTGTGCTTTATACAAAAAAATCATAACCACCATAAAAAGGGTGGGCCTCATGGACTCTTGCTAATATGAAAGAAATGAATTTATCAGGTAAGTTCTTACATAAATTATGTTTTCTTTCATGTAATTAGCAAGAGTCCATGAGCTAGTGACGTATGGGATATAAATACCCAAGATGTGGAACTTCCACGCAAGAGTCACTAGAGAGGGAGGGATAAAATAAAGACAGCCAATTCCGCTGAAAAATAATCCACAACCCAAAAAAGTGAAACAAATTGAAACTATAAGCAGAAGAATCAAACTGAAACAGCTGCCTGAAGTACTTTTCTACCAAAAACTGCTTCAGAAGAAGAAAACACATCAAAATGGTAGAATTTAGTAAAAGTATGCAAAGAAGACCAAGTAGCTGCTTTGCAAATTTGATCAACTGAAGCTTCATTCCTAAACGCCCAGGAAATAGAAACTGACCTAGTAGAATGAGCTGTAATTCTATGAGGCGGAGATTTACCCGACTCAACATAAGCATGATGAATCAAAGACTTTAACCAAGATGCCAGAGAAACGGCAGAAGCCTTCTGGCCTTTCCTGGAACCGGAAAAGATAACAAATAGACTAGAAGTCTTTCGGAAATCTTTAGTAGCTTCAACATAATATTTCAAAGCTCTAACTACATCCAAAGAATGCAACGATCTTTCCTTAGAATTCTTAGGATTAGGACATAATGAAGGAACCACAATTTCTCTACTAATGTTGTTAGAATTCACAACCTTAGGTAAAAATTTAAATGAAGTTCGCAACACCGCCTTATCCTGATGAAAAATCAGAAAAGGAGACTCACAAGAAAGAGCAGATAATTCAGAAACTCTTCTAGAAGAGATGGCCAAAAGAAACAAAACTTTCCAAGAAAGTAATTTAATATCCAGCGAATGCATAGGTTCAAACGGAGGAGCTTGAAGAGCCCTCAAAACTAAATTCAAACACCAAGGAGGAGAAATTGACTTAATGACAGGTTTAATACGAACCAAAGCCTGTACAAAACAATGAATATCAGGAAGATTAGCAATCTTTCTGTGAAACACAGAGAGAGCAGAAATTTGTCCTTTCAAGGAACTTGCAGACAAGCCTTTATACAGACCATCCTGGAGAAACTGTAAAATTCTAGGAATTCTAAAAGAATGCCAAGAAAAATGATGAGAAGAACACCAAGCAATGTAAGTCTTCCAGACTCGATAATATATCTTCCTAGACACAGATTTACGAGCCTGCAACATAGTATTAATTACGGAGTCAGAGAAACCTCTATGACTGAGAATCAAGCGTTCAATCTCCATACCTTCAAATTTAAGGATTTGAGATCCTGATGGAAAAAAGGACCTTTGCGATAGAAGGTCTGGTCTTAACGGAAGAGTCCAAGGTTGGCAAGAAGCCATCCGAACAAGATCCGCATACCAAAACCTGTGAGGCCATGCTGGAGCCACCAGCAGAACAAACGAACGTTCCTTTAGAATCTTGGAGATCACTCTTGGAAGAAGAACTAGAGGCGGAAAGATATAGGCAGGATGATACTTCCAAGGAAGTGACAATGCATCCCCTGCCTCCGCCTGAGGATCCCTGGATCTGGACAGATACCTGGGAAGCTTCTTGTTTAGATGAGAAGCCATCAGATCTATTTCTGGAAGTCCCCATATTTGAACAATCTGAAGAAAAACTTCTGGGTGAAGAGACCATTCGCCCGGAAGTAACGTCTGGCGGCTGAGATAATCCGCTTCCCAATTGTCTATACCTGGGATGTGAACCGCAGAAATTAGACAGGAGCTGGATTCCGCCCATACAAGTATTCGAGATACTTCTTTCATGGCCAGAGGACTGTGAGTCCCTCCTTGATGATTGACATATGCCACGGTTGTGACATTGTCCGTCTGAAAACAAATTAACGATTCTCTCTTCAGAAGAGGCCACAACTGAAGAGCTCTGAAAATCGCATGGAGTTCCAAAATGTTGATTGGTAATCTCGCCTCCTGAGATTTCCAAACCCCCTGCGCTGTCAGAGACCCCCATACAGCTCCCCAACCTGTCAGACTCGCATCTGTTGAGATCACAGTCCAGGATGGAAGAACAAAAGAAGCCCCCTGAACTAGACGATGGTGGTCTGTCCACCACGTCAGAGAGTGTCGAACAATCAGATTTAAAGATATTAACTGTGATATCTTTGTATAATCCCTGCACCACTGGTTCAGCATACAGAGCTGAAGAGGTCGCATGTGAAAACGAGCAAAGGGGATCGTGTCCGATGCAGCAGTCATAAGACCTAGAATTTCCATGCATAAGGCTACCGAAGGGAATGATTGAGACTGAAGGTTTCGACAGGCTGAAACCAACTTCAGACGTCTTTTGTCCGTTAGAGACAGAGTCATGGACACTGAATCTATCTGGAAACCTAAAAAGGTTACCCTTGTCTGAGGAATCAATGAACTTTTTGGTAAATTGATCCTCCAACCATGTTCTTGAAGAAACGATACAAGTCGATTCGTATGAGATTCTGCTAAATGTGAAGACTGAGCAAGTACCAAGATATCGTCCAAATAAGGAAATACCACAATACCCTGTTCTCTGATTACAGATAGCAGGGCACCGAGAACCTTTGTAAAAATCCTTGGAGCTGTTGCTAGGCCGAATGGCAGAGCCACAAATTGGTAATGCTTGTCTAGAAAAGAGAATCTCAGAAACTGATAGTGATCTGGATGAATCGGAATATGCAGATATGCATCCTGCAAATCTATTGTGGACATATAATGCCCTTGCTGAACAAAAGGTAGAATAGTCCTTATAGTTACCATATTGAATGTTGGTATCCTTACATAACGATTCAATATTTTTAAATCCAGAACTGGTCTGAAGGAATTCTCCTTCTTTGGCACGATGAATAGATTTGAGTAAAAACCCAGCCCCTGTTCCAGAACTAGAACTGGCACAATTACTCCAGCCAACTCTAGATCTGAAACACATTTCAGAAACGCTTGAGCTTTCACTGGATGTAATGGAACGCGAGAAAGAAAAAATCTTCTTGCAGGAGGCCTTATCTTGAAACCTATTCTGTACCCTTGTGAAACAATGTTCTGAATCCAAAGACTGTGAATTGAATTGATCCAAATTTCTTTGAAAAATCGTAATCTGCCCCCTACCAGCTGGGCTGGAATGAGGGCCGCACCTTCATGTGGACTTGGGAGCTTGTTTTGGCTTTCTAAAAGGTTTGGATTTATTCCAGACCGGAGATGGTTTCCAAACAGAAACTGTTCCTGTAGAGGAAGGATCAGGCTTTTGCTCCTTATTCTGACGAAATGAACGAAAACGATTAGCAGCCCTATATTTACCTTTAGATTTTTTATCCTGCGGTAAAAAAGTTCCTTTCCCCCCAGTAACAGTTGAAATAATAGAATCCAACTGTGAACCAAACAATTTATTACCTTGGAAAGAGAGGGAAAGCAAAGTTGACTTAGAAGACATATCAGCATTCCAAGTTTTAAGCCATAAAGCTCTTCTAGCTAAAATAGCTAAAGACATATACCTGATATCAACCCTAATGATATCAAAGATGGCATCACAAATAAAGTTATTAGCATCTGCTCTGAGAATTATGATCTGTTACTTGTTGTGCTAAAGCCTCTAACCAGAAAGTTGAAGCTGCAGCAACATCTGCCAAAGATATAGCAGGTCTAAGAAGATTACCTGAACATAAATAGGCTTTTCTTAGAAAGGATTCAATCTTCCTATCTAATGGATCCTTAAAGGAAGTACTATCTGCCGTAGGAATAGTAGTACGTTTAGCAAGAGTAGAGATAGCCCCATCAATTTTAGGGATTTTGTCCCAAAACTCTAATCTGTCAGATGGAACAGGATACAATTTTTTAAACCTTTTAGAAGGAGTAAAAGAATTACCCAGTTTATTCCATTCCCTGGAAATTACTTCAGAAATAGCATCAGGGACAGGAAAAACTTCCGGAATAACCACAGGAGGTTTAAAAACCGTATTTAAACGTTTTAGATTTAGTATCAAGAGGACCAGATTCCTCTATTTCTAATGCAATTAAGACTTCTTTAAGTAAAGAACGAATAAATTCCATTTTAAATAAATATGAAGATTTATCAGTATCAATCTCTTAAACAGACTCCTCTGAACCAGAGAAATTATCATCAGAAACAGAATCAGAATGGTGATGTTCATTTAAAAATTCATCTGAAAAATGAGAAGTTTTAAAAGACCTTTTACATTTACTGGAAGGAGGAATAACAGACATAGCCTTCTTAATAGATTTAGAAACAAAATCTCTTATGTTAACAGGAACACCCTGAGCATTAGATGTTGAAGGAACAGCAACAGGCAATGGAACATTACTAAAGGAAATATTCTCTGCATTAGCAAGTTTATCATGACATTTATCACAAACAACAGCTGGAGGGACAGTTACCACAAGTTTACAACAAATACACTTAACTTTGGTAGATCCAGCATCAGGCAGCGAATTTCCAGAAGTAGCTTCTGATTCAGGGTCAACCTGAGACATCTTGCAATATGTAATAGAAAAAACAACATATAAAGCAAAATTTATCAAATTCCTTAAATGACAGTTTCAGGAATGGGAAAGAATGCCAATGAACAAGCTTCTAGCAACCAGAAGCAAATAAACAATGAGACTTAAATAATGTGGAGACAATAATGACGCCCATATTTTTTAGCGCCAAAAAAGACGCCCACATTATTTGGCGCCTAAATGCTTTGGCGCCAAAAATGACGTCACATCCGGCGACGCCGACATCTTTGGTGCAAAAAACAACTTCCGGTGACACGAATGACGTCGATCGTCGATCTGAAAAGGGAGGTAAGAGATGAATCTCTACGACCGATAACAGAGAACCTATGAAATAGACCCCGTAGAAGGAGATCATTGAATTCAAATAGGCAATACTCTCTTCACATCCCTCTGACATTCACTGCACACTGAGAGAAAAACCGGGCTCCAGCCTGCTGCGAAGCGCATATCAACGAAGAATCTAGCACAAACTTACTTCACCACCTCCAAGGGAGGCAAAGTTTGTAAAACTGATTTGTGGGTGTGGTGAGGGGTGTATTTATAGGCATTTTGAGGTTTGGGAAACTTTGCCCCTCCTGGTAGGAATGTATATCCCATACGTCACTAGCTCATGGACTCTTGCTAATTACATGAAAGAAAGAAAGTTACGTTTAAACCTAACATCCTAACATAAACCCCTAGTCTAAACACCCCTAATCTGCCGCCCCCTACATCACGACACTAAATAAAATGATTAACCCCTATACCGCCGGCCCCCACATCGGTACTAATAAACTAAACCTATTAACCACTAAACCGCTGACCCCCACATCGGTACTAATAAACTAAACCTACTAACCCCTAAACCGCCGGCCCCCCACATCGGTACTAATAGACTAAACCTATTAACCCCTAAACAGCCACCCCCCCACATCGGTACTAATAAACTAAACCTATTACCCCCTAAACCGCTGGCCCCCCCACATCGCAACACACTAAATTAAACTATTACCCCCTAAACCTAACACCCACTAATTTTAAATTATCTTACAATATAAGGATTTTTAAATAAATAAAAACTTACCAGTGAAATAAAAAAAACTAAGTTTAAACTATAAATTAAACTAAGATTACTATTTTAAATAAATAAAATAAACGAAAAAATAAAAAAATCATAACACGATTAAAAATAAAAAAAACTAACATTACAATATTATAAAATCCTTACACTACGAATAAAAAAAAAACCTAACGTTACAAAAAATAATAAACACTAATATTACGAAAAATAAAAAAAATTCTAAGATTACAAAAAATAAAAAACAAAATTATCCAAAATAATAAAAATTACACCTAATCTAATAGCCCTATAAAAATAAAAAAGCCCTCCAAAATAAAAACACCCCCTAACCTAACAATAAATTACCAATAGCCCTTAAAAGGGCCTTTTGTAGGGCATTGTCCTAAGTTAAACAGCGCTTTTATCTAAAGATTACAAAGTCCCCCTAACAGTAAACCCCCCACAATAAAAAAACCTAAGTCTAAAAAAAAACTAAGCTAACCATTGCCCCTAAAGGGGAATTTGTATGGGCATTGCCCTTAAAAGGGCATCCAGTTCTTTTACTGTCCATCCCTAATCTTAAAAAAAAATCCACCCCAAAAAAAACAAAACAAAACCTAAGATGGATCCTGAAGTCCGGCCATCCATCTTCATCCAGACGGCAAGAAGTATTCATCCAGGTGGCAACATCTTGATCCATCGCGAGGGCATCTTCTTTCTTTATACCGGTGGCGCGGAGCTGTGGAGGACCAAAGCATCTTTGCCGGCAGTGTGGACATCCAGCGTGGAGGATCCTCTTCACATGGTCACCGCTGTACACTGAAGCTTGAATGCAAGGTATCCATTTAAATATGGGGTACCTTGCATTCCTATTGGCTGACATTTTCAAATCAGCCAATAGGATGAAAGCTACTGAAATCATATTGGCTGATTTGAACAGCTTCAGTGTATGGCGGTGACCATATGAAGAGGATCCTCCACGCTGGATGTTCCTGCCGCCGGCAAAGATGCTCTGTGCCTCCACAGCTCCGCGCCTCCACAACTCTGCGCCACCGGGATGAAGAAAGAAGATGCTCCCACGATGGATCAAGATGTCGCCGCCTGGATGAAGACTTCTTGCCACCTGGATGAAGATGGATGTCCAGACTTCAGGAACTGTGAGTAGATTTTCTGGGGTTAGTGTTAGTTTTCTTTTTTTGGGTTTTTTTTTTTTTTTAAGATTAGGGATGGGCAGTAAAAGATTTTAAGGGCAATGCCCATATAAATGCCCCTTTAGGGGCAATGGGTAGCTTAGGTTTTTTTTAGACTTAGGTTTCTTAATTTTAGGGGGTTGGTTGGTGGGGGAGTTTACTGTTAGGGGGACTTTTTAATTTTTAGGTAAAAGAGCTGTTTAACTTAAGGCAATGCCCTACAAAAGGCCTTTTTAATGGCTATTGGTAGTTTATTGTTAGGTTAGGGGGTGTTTTTTTTTTTTTTTTTTATATATAGGGTTATTAGATTAGGTGTCATTTGTATTATTTTGGATAATTTCGTTTATTATTTTTTGTAATCTTAGATTTTTTAAATTTTTTTATTTTTAACTAGTCCTAAAGCCGGTTCACATGGGCCATTTTTTGCAGTACAGCGGTCCCACCCCTGCGCTCTCTCCCTGCCCCTCTCTCCTTTGCTCTCTCTCCCTCCCTCTCTTTTGAGCACTTTCTCTCCCCCCTCTCTTTTGCGCTCTCTCTCTCCGCCCTCTCTTTTGCGCTTTCTCTCTCCCCCTCTCTTCTGCGCTCTCTCTCCCCCCTCTCTTTTGAGCTCTCTCTCCCCCCTATCTTTTGCACTCTCTCCTCCTCTCTTTTACGCTCTCTCCCCCTCTCTTTTGCTCTCTCTCTCCATCCCTCTCTTTTGCTCTCTCTCCCCCTCTCTCTCTCTCCCCCTCTCTCTCTTTCCCCCCTCTCCCCCACTCTCTCTCTCTTTTGAGCTCTCTCTCTCCCCCCTCTCTTTTGTGCCCTCTCTCTCTCCCCCTCTCTTTTGCGCTCTCTCTCCCCCTCTCTTTTGCGCTCTTTCTCTCCCCCTCTCTTTTGAGCTCTCTTTCTCCCCCTCTCTTTTGCTCTCTCTCTTCACCCTCTCTTTTGCTCTCTCTCTCCCCCCTCTCTTTTGCTCTCTCTCTCCATCCCTCTCTTTTGCTCTCTTTCCCCCCTCTCTATTGCTCTCTCTCTCTCCATCCCTCTCTTTTGCTCTTTCTCCCCCCTCTCTTTTGCTCTCTCTCCCCCCCTCTCTCTCTCTCCCCCCTCTCTCCCTCTCTCACCCCCTCTTTCTCTCTTTCCCCCCCTCTCTCCCTCTCTCACCCCCTCTCTCTCTTTTGAGCTCTCTCTCTCCCCCCTCTTTTGCTCTCTCTCCCCCCCTCTCCCACTTTTTTTTTGTAATGTTAGGTTTTTTTATTTTTATTTGAAGTGTTAGGATTTTATAATATTGTAATGTTAGGTTTTTATATTTTTAATCGTTGTTTTAGGATCTTATAATTTTGTAATGTTAGGTTTTTTAATTTTTCGTTTCTTTCATTTATTTAAAATAGCAATGTTAGTTTAATTTATAGTTTTTTTTATTTCATAGGTTAGTTTTTATTTAAAGATAGTTATATTGTAAGTTTAATTTAAAGTTATGGGGGTGTTAGGTTTAGGGGTTAATAGTTTAGTGGGTTGCGATGTGAGAGGCCAGTGGTTTAGGGGTTAATAGGTTTAGTTTATTAATACTGGTGGGGGGGGCTGGCGGTTTAGGGGTTAATAGGTTTAGTTTATTAGTACCGATGTGGGGGAGTGGCAGTTTAGGGGTTAATAGTTTTATTTAGTGTTGGCGATGTGGGTGGGTGGGCGTCAAATTAGGGGTTAATAAGTTTAATATAGTATTTGCGATGCGGGAGGGTGGCGGTTTAGGGGTTAATAGGTAATTTATGGGCATTTAATGTACTTTGTAACATTTTGTTTTCTCAAAATCCATAACTACTGGTCTCAGATCAAGGAATGAATTGCGGCGGTATTAGCTGTAACGCTAGCGTTATAGCCTGTGCGAACAACTTGTAATACATCACAATGGAAAATCCCGCACTCAAACGTAATTTTTGAGTGTGGAATGGACGTTGTGTTACAGGCTAAAATGCTTGCGGTATAGCTATACCGCCGCAACTTGTAATACGGAAGACTTGCCATTCTACGCGCAATGGCCAATTTTTCAGCGGTATAGCCGTACCGCACCATAACGCATGGGGCCCCCTCTGACTGCTGCTATCAGCCGCACAATTTAGTCTGTGCAGCTGAGACATCTCTAGGCTGCAAGACTGGGAACTGAGAGTTCCAGAATGATGTGCAGCAAGGGACTGCTAAATGGAGGGGGAGGAGGGGCTTCTGCCCAGAGTGGAGTGGAGCAGGAGGCTCCCGTGTGGAGCAGCTTTGAGTGCTGGGAAGGAAATGACTCCCAGAGATGGGCATGGGAACTTGGAAGGGGCTCCATGAGGCACATAGAGAAGGCATCCTGAGCTAACAACTTCGCCCTATCACCTGATCCAGGTAGGCATCAGATTTTTTTTTATTACAGTTTGTTTACCTGTTTTATATACACATTATATATATAAATCTACTCTCAAAAGCGCACTCTCACATCTTGCATCACAACTGCCAGGATGCTATATAAACTTCAAATAAGCAATCTAATAATAAGCAGCCGAAAACATCATTATTTTATTATGTGACGTTTCGGGACTGGTGCCCCTTCCTTAGACAAACCAAAATAAAACTAAAATACAACCATTTATACATATACCAAAAATACCCCCCCTCCATAGTGCCAATTCACACACAGCATGTGCAAAAATGTAAACACCCACCTCCGTATCAATCATATTAAAAACAATATCCTAAAACCTACTTCATCCATCTGATATGGGGAGCCTCACAAGAATAGTCTGTCTCAATAAGACTTCTAAATTCACTTCACCCATCTATAATAGGCTAAAGCAAATAAGATTGTTGCAAGAATCTGTAGGAGCAGAAAAAAGAGAGGCGCCTTATGGGACAGTATCGTGGTGTAACGGCAGAGACAGGAGACAGCACACACAGAGAGTCAGGGTACTCACAAAGATTTTGGCATAAATGTATGCCACACTAGACAGGACGGAACCTTAGTCGTCCGCCAGACGGTCCAATGGGAGGATATATCCGGCACTCCAGGGTCCAATCCGCAGCAGCGGGAAGTCAAAGCGTCAAAGGAACACAACGTCTGTGATAGGACCAATAGCTAAGAGCTCTTAGTGTGAAAGGCAGGTAACCGGACCAACCAATTAACGATATGCAAAAGAGCGGGGATATCGTAAAACCAATTTTATTTAAAATTCATTTAACATCACTGTTTAAAACACTGGTAAATAGTAGATAGAAACAGCAACGCGTTTCTCGACCTTCCGGTCGTTTCATCAGGCTGATATTATAGTTGATAACCCCGCTCTATTTAACATGAGAGTCGTCCAATCACAGACCGGTCTGTTGTCCACACCCTTCATGGGGCCAATCATAAATTACGATTGACGTCTGTAGTGACAATTGCACCTGCTCTATGATAAGAGATGAAGAATGTGGAAACATTACCGACTGTAATATATATACATGGCAATCAAATATTACATATAAGACATTTGAATTTGACTTAAAAATAATCACAAAATCAGAGTCACATACAGTTCATATATACTTCATATAATAATAACCTTAAATAGTGCCTAAATTAAATAGTTAGTTCTAACATCATATTTACAATTTTGACTAGAGCCAAATGATTCAATCACAAACAGAGCTGTGTCTGCACTTCTCAATTAGCAAACGGAGGTCTATAGTGACATGAGAGGTATCGTTCTACTAAATGAATATAATGATAAAATATAATCCATAAGACATGCAGAGACAGCACTGGCTATACGAAGCACACAAAAAAAGGGGGGGGTATGTGCCCATAAGATGGGAAAATGTCTAATTCATGTCACTAGCAAATATACATTAACGGTCTATAATGGTTTAAACAATAGAATGTAACTAGTGGCTGTATACTTATAAAGATAACATTTATTCCTCAGCCGTGCAGCGTAAAATTAAATTAGGTTAGTGCCAATAAACATTTTGGAAATGTGGAGGCTACACATATTTTAAAGGGACCATATATTCTGACAGATAGATATCAATGTGTATTTAAATGTAGATCATCTTATATTTAGATCAGGATAATGTGAATCAAAAAGCTGACTGAATATTCAGTCATGATAGTTAGAATCATAAAATTGTTATCTAGAAGACCAGTTAATCAGAGGCTATAAACAAACAACTCCAGAGGAACAAAGAACAACAGGCTCAGGCAGAGGGACTTAAGGATCAGACCTCTAGGAGAAGGCCGCCAGATCAACACATAAATTAAGACCGTCTGGATGCATGCTTTTCAGCAAGTGGATCCAATAGGTCTCCCTCTGTCTGAGCCTGAAAAACCGATTGTATAGATGGGATTTGGGAATAAATTAAATGGGAATCACAGAATAGTAATTCAGATCTCCCCTATGTACATCATTACAATGTCTTGAGACACTATGGAGTCTGAAGTTCTTCTTCATATTCCGATAGTGTTCAGACCATCTAGTACTGAGGTGTCTACAGGTACGCCCTACGTATTGAGCCCCACAGACACAAGTGAGTAGATAAACTACATAAGTGGAAGCGCAAGAGGCATGACCAATTATGGTATAGGATTTGTTAGTGACACTAGACCTAAAGGTTTTCCGCTGATCACCAATAAAAATGCACATCTTGCAACGGGCTCGTCCACATTTAAATGACCCATGTTGCAAATTACTAATGTTAGCACCAGGATATGACTGTCTATGTTTAACAATCTTACTCGGAGCCAACATTGTTTTGAGAGTCGGAGTCCTTCTATACACTATTCTAGGTTTGTCATCCAAAGTGTAACAATCTCTCTAATTAAATTGTGATTATGGTTGAATTGAGTGATGAACAAAGGATCTTTATGAAAGATACTATTATTCATAGGTTCCAGTTGTGCATTAGGACCAGTGAAGTATTTGTCCCTATTATCATTTTTGGCTCTCAGAAAGCCATTTTCTATAATAGTGTCAGGGTAATGTTTTTTCCCTAAAGATTCGTAGTCGGCCATAGAACTACAATTTCGGCGTACCCTTTTAAACTGGCCATAAGGAACGTTTAATTTCCAAGGGTGGTAGTGACAACTCTTGAAATCAAGGTAGCTGTTGCAATCAACTGCTTTGAAGAAGGTAGTACTAGTCACTTTACCCTCAGTAAAGCAGAGATTTAGATCTAGGTACACTATTGATTGTCTCTCAATGGAGCTAGTGAACACCAAACCTCTATTGTTAGAGTTTAAATGTTCCACAAATGATTCAGCGGTAGAGGGTTCACCCCTCCAAATAAAGATGAGGTCATCTATATACCTACCATAGTATACCAGGTTCGCCCCGTAGGCTGAGTCATAGATGTAGCATTGTTCAAAAGAACCCATGAACAGGTTTGCATAACTAGGGGCGAACCTGGTACCCATGGCAGTGCCCTTTGTTTGAATATAAAATTCATCTTGAAAAACAAAATAATTATGTCTCAAGATGAAAGCAATGAGATCTAAAAGAAACTCTCTTTGGGTCTGTGGTAGATAGATATCTTGTTCTAAATATTCAGATACTGCCCGTAGGCCCAAGTCATGAGGAATGTTGGAGTACAGGGCCTGAACATCGCAGGTAACCCAAATCATATCGGATGTAATACAATATGATTCCAATTTTTTAAGGAGATCAGCTGAATCTCGAATATAAGATTCTAAACCTAAGACATACTTCTGCAAGAAGTAGTCTACATATGATGACACATTATCAGTCAAATTGCCGATCCCTGCTATTATCGGTCGTCCAGGTGGACACAGACGGTTCTTGTGGACCTTTGGAAGATGGTAATAAAAGGCCTGATTAGGTTCGATAGGGACCAAATAGTCTTTCTCTTTCTTCAAGAGTATGCCTTTATCGAAAGCTGATGCTATAATTTGTTTTAGTATAGATTTAAACTCCACAGTCGGGTCTGAGCACAATTTCTTATAATAGGAAGTGTCATGTAAGATTTTCCTGGCTTCCGATAGATAATCAGCTAAATCCGGAAGGACCACTCCACCGCCCTTGTCGGCCTGTCTTATTACCAAAGATTTATTGTTTTTTAAGTTATTCAATGCTCGTTTTTCATTAGGAAATAAATTATCCTTGTTTGGGATCTTTTTTTGGTATTCTCTCAAAATCATCACTCACTAATTGTCTGAAAATCTCAATATGTGAGTTGTTACTGAGCTGTGGCATGAAACTAGACTTGTTTTTGAAAGGTGTATGTATAAAACCATCACATAAGTGGTCTATCAAGGCATCTGGGTCATATGTGGGGATTACTTCATGTCTAAGTCTATCATCCATAGAGTTTGTAAGAATCGGCCTCATCATATCATTTTTTAACCTTCTTTAAAATATGTGTAGCCTCCACATTTCCAAAATGTTTATTGGCACTAACCTAATTTAATTTACGCTGCACGGCTGAGGAATAAATGTTATCTTTAGAGGAATAACTGTTATCTTTATAAGTATACAGCCACTAGTTACATTCTATTGTTTAAACCATTATAGACCGTTAATGTATATTTGCTAGTGACATGAATTAGACATTTTCCCATCTTATGGGCACATACCCCACTCCCCCCCCACCCCTTTTTTTTGTGTGCTTCGTATAGCCAGTGCTGTCTCTGCATGTCTTATGGATTATATTTTATCATTATATTCATTTAGTAGAACGATACCTCTCATGTCACTATAGACCTCCGTTTGCTAATTGAGAAGTGCAGACACAGCTCTGTTTGTGATTAAATCATTTGGCTCTAGTCAAAATTGTAAATATGATGTTAGAACTAACTATTTAATTTAGGCACTATTTAAGGTTATTATTATATGAAGTATATATGAACTGTATGTGACTCTGATTTTGTGCTTATTTTTAAGTCAAATTCAAATGTCTTATATGTAATATTTGATTGCCATGTATATATATTACAGTCGGTAATGTTTCCACATTCTTCATCTCTTATCATAGAGCAGGTGCAATTGTCACTACAGACGTCAATCGTAATTTATGATTGGCCCCATGAAGGGTGTGGACAACAGACCGGTCTGTGATTGGACGACTCTCATGTTAAATAGAGCGGGGTTATCAACTATAATATCAGCCTGATGAAACGACCTGAAGGTCGAGAAACGCGTTGCTGTTTCTATCTACTATTTACCAGTGTTTTAAACAGTGATGTTAAATGAATTTTAAATAAAATTGGTTTTACGATATCCACGCTCTTTTGCATATCGTTAATTGGTTGGTCCGGTTACCTGCCTTTCACACTAAGAGCTCTTAGCTATTGGTCCTATCACAGACGTTGTGTTCCTTTGACGCTTTGACTTCCCGCTGCTGCGGATTGGACCCTGGAGTGCCGGATATATCCTCCCATTGGACCGTCTGGTGGACGACTAAGGTTCCGTCCTGTCTAGTGTGGCATACGTTTATGCCAAAATCTTTGTGAGTACCCTGACTCTCTGTGTGTGCTGTCTCCTGTCTCTGCCGTTACACCACGATACTGTGCCATAAGGCACCTCTCTTTTTTCTGCTCCTACAGATTCTTGCGACTACTCCTTCCCAAGAGTGCTGCCATTAACATTGATTGCTGGGTGCTGGCTGCTCCAGGAATCTTGCCCTCCCTGAGACTGTTTTCTTAGTCAAGTTTCGGCTATCAGTTGTGCGCACCTCCATAGGACTCATCCTCTAATTTTTTTACAAATCAGATTGTTGCATCTCCTTCATGATTATCTTATTCTCACTCTGCCTCACTCTAATATTCAATACCCATTGG
Source organism: Bombina bombina (assembly GCF_027579735.1). NCBI lineage: Eukaryota > Metazoa > Chordata > Amphibia > Anura > Bombinatoridae > Bombina > Bombina bombina. The sequence continues at coordinate 1,223,320,330 of NC_069500.1, read as the reverse complement.
CGCATTCCCTCCCAAGAAGGAAACAATCTGTATCTAAACATAACTGCCTAACTATGACGGCTCTGCTTAGGGAGGAGCTATCTTCAGAGTAAACAATGCTGCACATTGCTAATCAACACATCACAAGTGACGTCACTATAATCTGCTCACTGTCTAGAATAAATAGCTCAAAGAGTGAGCGGTACATAATTTGTATCTGTATTAAGGGCTTATCTCTCAATATCAGGCGATCCCTAAAGCTGTACATACAAAATCACAGTGTCTGATAAGACCCATCTACTTAAAACAAACTGCTACTGTCAGGGAGTGAGTGAAATATCAGTTTAGAGATTCTTATCCTGGTTTAATATCTATCCATCATTGATGGGTACAAAAATCACAAATTGCAGGCTATCTCTTACTAAAATAAACAAAACTAAGAGTGATGAGGCTGTAAAGAAAAATAAAATAAAACATGTTTAAAACATATAGCACAATCTGCACTAACCAGCAATATCAAAACAAACAGGGTGCATGCAATTTTAACAAATATAAAAGAGGAATAAAGACCACACTGACTGTATTTAGGATTCCATTATCAAATATTAATTTATTGTAAGTGACATTTTGGGGATATTCACCCCTTCTTCAGATCAACCAGGACAAACAAACAATTGTTTCACCAAAAATTAAATTAATATAATCTATACCACGATTGGGAAAGAGGGTTCAATGTTGAATATTTACCTTACACAGATATCTATGCTAATTCGATATTTTCCACTTTATCATAAAGTGATTTGAATCACTAATAAATATATGTAGGACAAATTAAATATACATTTCAAACAATGGGCTATGTTGCTGGGAACTCCCTCTAGAGGGGGAGGATTCCCAGGTGTTAATTAGGTAATTTGCTAATTTGTTTGTATCACCATTGGTAAGGCTTGTATGTGTACGTATATTTAAAGGCTATTCACAGCTTGGATTGTATGCCTGATGAAACAGCATTTTAAAGTTCTGAGAAACGCGTTGCAATTTGTAAGGAGGGTTGCTAGCATTCCCTACCTTATGGTTCCTTTGTTTTTATCTATATTCTGATTTTTAATAAATTTTCTTTTAACAATTTTAATCCACATTGGGACCTTGCCTACCAATTATCCACTACTCCCTTAGGGAGTTCCAGGCTGCATTTATTGTAGAATCAATATACTACTTTGTAGCATTCTCTTATTACTGAGACTCGAGTGTCCCAGGGTTCCTGTGTTCCAGTGTCCAGTAAGCTGGGTTGCTGATAAATATCCAGCCTGTGTCTGATAGCACTGCTTGAGTGCTCTTCACAAATGTGAGTACCCTGACTAGGGATTTTTTACGCTGACACTACCCGGTCATATTAGTGGTACACACAGTCGCCCTGTCTGTCTTCTATCTCCAGATTTGATGCCACCTTGTTCCTGTATCCAGGCTGATCAGCGAGCTGGGTTGCTGTCAAATATCCAGCCTGTGCGCCTAATAGCACTGTCTGAGTGCTCTTCATAAATGTGAGTACCCTGATTAGGGATCATTGATTGTGATTATTCCATTTTATTATCAGTACAAACAGGCTTATTCCATTTCATTATCAGTACACACAGGCGCATCTCTCTTGTTCTCTCCAAATTTCTAGATATCGTGACATCTTTATGTGAGGAGAGTGCAGCCCTATCCATTGACCATTGAAAAAACAGGCTCATCCACTGACCTTCAGTTGGACCATCAGTTATAAACGGACATTTATGCATAGAGGCCTATGCTTGTCAATACTTTGAAGGTGGTCCTCGTTTTACAACGGTTCAATTTACACCGTTTCAGAATAACAACCTTTTTTTCCAGTCATGTGACTGCTATTGAAAAGCATTGAGAAGCAGTGCATTTACTAAAACAGCCAGTAAATGGAGCTGTCCGCTTGTGTTGCAGCAAAGCCAAGCAAGCTGAAATTAATCAGTTTAACCAGACCTGAGCTATCGAGCAGATTTCAAAGGAACAAGATCTTCCTGTCTATAAATCAGTCCAGGTTGGAATGCATAGAAAGAACCGTTTGCAGAAAAATGCAAGTGAAGTTTGTGTTGTGTGATTATTTTATTAGGTTTATAATGCTGTTTAGCAAATGTTTTTGTTCATTTAACTTAGTTTAATTATATATTATGTGTTGTGTGATTATTTTATTAGGTTTATAATGCTGTTTAGCATTTAAAGTCTTCATTTCAAAGCTTTAAAAATAATGTATTAGGTGTTACTTATGACAATTTTGAGAGGGGCCTGGAACCTAACTCCCTCACTTCCCATTGTCTTACATTATAAACTGGGTTTCAATTTACAACGGTTTCGATTTACAACCATTGATTCTGGAACCTAACCCTGGCGTAAACTGAGGGCTACCTGTATTAGCATTTTCAACATAACAATAATTGATTTTTCAGGTTGTATTTCATATATTGACATATTTATATGTATGATTAAACATATCATTGTTATAGTCTAATATATATTCATCTTATATAAACCTATAGCGCTCCCTATCAAGAGACAGCCTTTACTGTCTTCTCGATCACTTAACAGTGTAAACATACACCCCAAACAGTGAAAATACAGCAATATTCAAATATTCACCTATGTATAACATGAACCATTAAATGAGAGCATACAATTAATGAAATTTGTTAAATGGTCACATAGTATACTGAGCCAGATTTGTGACAGTATAAATTGGGATATTTTATTTGCAGATCAAGGACTATCAGGTCACATGAGCTCAAATCATTGCGTGACCAGAAACAGCGATCCCACACCAAAATAGCTAGAATATTTGTGTAACATACATTCTATGATAAGCAATATCAGAGTCAAATTGAAGATGTGCAAAACATATATATTAAAACGTCAGGAATAGGAATAACCCTGTTTTGTCACAGGAGCAAGCCAATCAGGGGTTGATAGAGAAGAGACCAACTAGTAAAATATAATAAGAGGAGTCCAATAGTTACACACCCACGACATGTGCAGAAAAGCTTATTGGTTACAATAGCCAATACTAATCGGACCCATATGGGGGAATATGATTAACAAAAGATGCTAATATGTGGCGACTGTATTAATAACATAAGTTCCAGGATATTAGCGGCCCCAGACTTAAATGGTCACATATGGGGTAAAGCAATTATAAACTCATACAAATCAATATAGGAACAATAAAGGATAGTAAAGGGTCACCTATTTAGAAACTGGCTACATAAAAAAAACTAAACTTATGCTTACCTGATAAATTAATTTTCTTTTGGAATAATGATGTTCCACAGTCCTCCATAACATATGAGATGTATTTGCCGCCACAGGGAGGAGGTCAATAACCCATATCAGAGCTTAAAATCCCTCCCATCTCTCTCTTAGTTTAATGTATAGTCGAGTAGAGAATAGGAAACATTTAGGTAGGAAAGACAAAGCAGGGTCTTTAGAGGTGTCATTAGAACTTAGAGGTGTCATTAGAACTATCGACCAAAAATTTAATTGGATGGTGCCTGTGGACCATTATCATTTCGAAAGAAAATAATTTATCAAGTAAGCATAAATTTTGTTTTCATTCATAAAATGATGATGGTCCTCAGTCCTCTATAACATATGGGATTAATACCCAAGCTAGTCTATATTACGGAAAGGGTGGGACAATTTTTCTGGCAGTTTTTATTTCTCTGACACTGCGGCCTGAAGGACTTTTCCTGCCAAAAGCTGCATGCAAAAAAGCAAAACCACAAAGTGACAAATTCTGAAAAAAAGTACACAGAGAAATGTTGCACCTTTGCAAATCTGCTCCAAACATGTATAATTTTTTTTAAAAAACGATGTTGCAATTGCTCTTGTAGAAAGATCTGTAATACTATTAGAAGGCGACCTTCCTGCCTTCAAGAAAGTCTTGAATCACATTTTTATGAATCAAGAGGCCAATGCTACCTTATTAGCTTTCTGCCCCTTACTAGACTCAGTAGTGAAAAAAAAAAACTAGTAGTTTGTCAGAAATCTTTTAGTTGCTTGGAGAAAAAAATTCAAAGCACTGATTGCATCAAGATTATGCAATATCTGCTACCTAGATCTGAACACAATGAAGGAACAACCATCTCTTGTGAATAATAATGGTGAATCACAAGACAAGGTTGACAACTCAGATACTCTTTTTGCTGGAATACAAGGATTTAAGAGAAGAACCTGGTAATACATAGAAAGTATATTCAAATTCCAGGGTGTAGAAATAGATTCCATCAGTAGCCTAATTCTAACTAACGCCTGGATAAAAGTCTGAACCTCAGGAAGTTTAGCCAACTTCCTATGAAAAAAAGAGATAAAGAATAAATTAGACCATTTAGAAATTAGCAGACAAACCCTTGTCAAGGTCATCCTGAGAAAACTGCAGGATTATAGGAATCCAAAAGGAATACCAAGAAAACCCTTTGGAAGAACACCACTCAAAATATGTCTTTTAATCTTATGATAAATCCCCTGTATTACAGGCTTTCTGGCCTGCATCAAAGTTTCACTGACCGAATCTAAGACATCTCTATGTTCCAAAACTAGGCATTCAAAATCCATGCCATTCATTTTAGTAATTTTAGATTTTGATGGAAAAGAAAACCTTGAGACAGCAGATCTTGTCTCAGAGGCAGAAGCCATTGAAAGCAAGAGGACATCTTTACTATGTCCGCATCCCAAGACCTGTGGCGTCAAGCTGGAGCAATTAATATTACTGACATTGACACTGGTTTGATCCAAGAAATGGAATAAAAACAAAGGAACAGGTATGCTAGATGAAAGTCCCATGGACATACCAAAGTGACTATTATATGAGCCTTTGAAACTTTTTCACAATAGCTTGGAAGCATGAGATTTAAGTGTGAGGCCTTCAGTATGTCTTGTAGCCCATTTTGATCAGAGTGATCAAAAATGTCCTAATAGAAAGACCACTCTCTTAAATGGATCGATCGACTGCTTGGATGATCCAACTCCCAGTTGTTCACACATGGTATGTGAATTGCCTAGAGGGAGCAATAATTCCTCTCTGCCCAAGCCTGAGTAATAGACGCTTTCTGCATGACCAGTGGACTGCGGTTACCCCTCTTGATGATTTATGTAGACCACTGCCGAGATGCTGTCTGACTGGAAGTGAGTAAACTTTTCCTCCTTCAAAAGAGTCCAGGCCTGAAGAGGCTGAAGATCGCTCGAAGTTCCAGAATGTTGATTGGTAACCTTGCCTCTAGAGCAGGGGTCAGCAACTTTGGGCCCCCAGATGTTTTGGAACTACATTTCCCATGATGCTGAGACTTCTTGAAATAAGACAGAAGCTTGAGAGTATGAGCAATAGCTAGAGACAGGAAATAAGTTTGCACTAGTATATCAGCCACATAAGGACAAAATGAAATGTCCTGATTCTGATCACTGGCAAGATTGGCAAACTGGCAATGTCTGCAGATATATAAACCTCAGGGATTGAAAGTAATCCCTGCGTATAGGGATGTGCAGATGAGAATCTTTGAGGTTTATACTAGCCATAAACGGACCCTTTGAATTAAGGGGAAAAAAACAGTGAAGAATGTTCCCATTATACAAGAGGGAATTCTAAATCATATGTTTAGGGATGTTAAATCCAGGGCAGGATTGTAAATCCCTTTGGACAATGTGGCCTACCTGACTAAATGAACAGCAAATATAGACCAACAGGTACACAATAGATACTTGTAAACCCATGTCTAGAATAAGCAGAGACTGTGTATATTCACAAAGTAAATATACAATGTACATAGTTAATGAAAATATTCATAATTATTGCTAAGTGTTCTGCATGATAAAAGTATGTGCATACATATAAATCACTCATACAATGGTATAAAAGAGATACCAATAGATCTTATCTCTAAAAGGATCTTTACTGATAGTGAAAATATTGATGACCAACGTTTAGTATCTGCAAGAAAGAACCTTTGTACATATAAATTACACATAACATAGGTATAAAATAGATACCAATAGATCTTAGCTCTAAAGGATCTCCATTGTTGTATTAAAATACAGATAAATCCTGCAGAACTGCATTTGGACTTAAACATGCAGAGTACAATGCATGAAAGTATATACTAAGAGAGGTATATACTAATAGCATAGGACACATATTGTCTTGCATATTTACAGAGACAGAGGATCTGTCTACTGTAAAAATCTGTAATATAATAGAAAGATATTTGCCAATCTTAGAAAAGAGTTCTCACTCACTAATATAACTAATAAGGAAGTTAAATTTGTGTCTAAAAGAGCTAAAACTATAGGTCAATTTGTTAGTAGAAACTTTTCAGATTCTAACATGTCTTCAACCACGAAGAATTGTGGTTACATATAAATCACTCATTTCTTGTAAACTGTGTGGTTGTCAGTATACAGGTCGTACCATCAGACCTCTCAAAGATCGTATCTGGGAACGTCTATTATCATTAGAAGTGAAAGAGCCTAGAACCCCGGTAGCCAGGTATTTTGCTAAACATCAACCTGGATTAAATTTTGACAAAACAGCTCTAAACCAAGTTTTACTTCTATTTGAATTCCAGGCCATAGATAGAGTACACAAAAGAAATACAGGAGGAGACAGACTAGCAAAGTTAAATAGAAAAGAAGCATTCTGGATTCACAAGTTGCAAACAGGGTATCCTAAGGGTATGAACAAAATATGGGATTTACAGCTATATACTGGCATTTAAACTTAGTTTAGTCAGAGCATTTAATAATAACAATAAATTGTGACTACATGTATTTATTGATCTTTACCTGGTATATATAATAATCATTTTATTGTAATTGTCATCATAGAAATGAGATATGAAGTTCAAAGTCTATATGCTAAGCGCTCTACTTAATATAAAATAATGTATGTATTTCTATTTTCTACCTTCATGTTTCTATATCGATAGGTTTATTTACCCTTGTATTTGAGATATATATTTTTCTATAATTTTGTAAATACTGGTTTAATTAATTTGAATATTTTAACTTGTGGATTTATCCTGTCGGTATTCTTTTCCCCTATTGACATTTCTACTCATAAGCCGCATATATATTTTCTAGCTTAGGGATTGTTTAATATTTTGTGACAACCAATTGTCAATAAAGTACAGCAAGGGTTAATTATCCGACAGGTATAAATGTTAGTAGAGGGAATCAGCTGTTATCCCTGATGAAGTGCTTTTTGTAACCAGGAAACGCGTTGGAGAACAGCCCCTGTGTGCTGGGGTGATGTGTGTGTGCTTAAAATCGTGTTAACTTTTTTTAACATGTTCATAATAAAGCCATTTGGATTTTAAATTTTTCTCTATCGGTGCTGCTTTCTAATCCTTCAACTCCTGTTGATGTTTCATTACTGTAAAAATGAATATGAGTGCTGTTGAACATGCAATGAACATAAACAGCTCTTAGTGATTTGTATACCATAATAGTGTACAGAACTTGCATGAGGTACATTACTGCAAATAATATTCCAAAGAGCATGAAATGTTCAACAGTATATAAAATGCAGACTGACATAAAAAACTATCTGTTTACATTCCCTGGAAATGATGGGAGTACAAAGCTTTATTGACATAAATAAGTATTAATAACGATCCTGGAGCAACAAACCGCTCTCCTGGCTAGGCAGAATTGACGCTGTCAAAATGATCCTCCTTTCCAAACTGTTATACCTCTTCCAAACTCTCCCAATCCCACTACCACGAACACTACTTCACAATCTTCAAAACTCAATCACTTCATACATATGGCAACACAAAATGCCCCACATAGCCACTTCCAGACTTTTCCGCCTTAAAGAACTAGGTATCCCCAATTTAATACACTACAGGGTAGCCACTTTTCTCACCAGAATCATAGACTGGTGCAAACACTTAACCCATAAAAAATGGGTCATCTTAGAACATCAGCTAGCCAACACCAACCATCATGGTAGCAGATGTTGGTTACCAAACAAAAGAAATTTCCGAACACATCTCCCAATAATCATAGCTGAAAGCATCAAATTATGGGACACACATATTAAACAATACCATCATATCACCACATTTCCATTAACCCCCATAACAGACAACATAGACTTTCCCCTCTATCAGATCACTCAAACAACTCTGACACCTAACGTTAATAACTCTATCCCTTGTTACACACTTCTACGTAATGGGAAGCCCAAACCCCAACCAGAAGTCGTAGACCTTCTAAGTACCAAACTCGAAAACTGGTATAGATATTGTCAACTCTCAAATTTTCTCACAAAACATCCCAACAAAGCCCAGCTATCTCGCAATCTGACCAGCTTTGAAACTATATGCTGCCACAACACTCTGAGTAAGGGTCTCCTATCATTCACATATCAACTAATACTACAATCCTATTCTACTTCTCTCCCTTCGTATGTACAGAAATGGGAAAGGGAAATTGATAAAAAAATCTAACTCACACAGAATGGCTAAGTATATTCTCTTCCATGAGTAAATCCTCATCCTTGATATACATAATGAAGATGAATGTAAAATTTCTATACAGATGCTATTATATACCATCCCGACTACATACCATCCTCCCCGTGCTCTCACCAGAATGCTGGAGAGGCTGTACAGCAGAAGGTACTCCCAATCATTTATGGTGGACCTGCCCTATCGCCCAAGCCTTCTGGATATCCATCAAGACAGAAATAGAGAAAGCCCTGTCCCTGTCTCTTAAACTAGATATTTGTTTTTTTCTTTTTAATAAATTCCCTCACATCAAATGCAAGTTAAAACTCACACTCTTAACCATCATGATTAACTTGTCGAAAAGACTGATACCAAAAAAAACACAGAATCTTCCGCCAATCACTACCTGGAAAGACACAAATCACCCACTCCCTCCAATTAGAAAAATACCACTATATACAAAACAAACATATTGACGGTGGTCAAGCGGTGGTCAACTGGTGGTGTGGTGGAGTTCACTTGTTTGTATTATGTACTCTAACTATAACTGTTCTTAGTGTTCTGTTATGTACTACAGAATAGCTGTGTGATGTAATATGACAGGCTGCAGGATTGACCTTGTTAATGCCACATCCCTCATGTTTGCCTGGACAGTCACTAATCTAAATGAATAACAAATGCAGCAGTGTGTGCATTGTACTACCTTTACTGCACTTGTACACAAATCATACTGCTGTAAAGTCAGCACTTTTCAGGTTTCTCATATGTTATGTCAGAAGACCTAAGAAGTGACTAGTGTCTACTATGTAAACACAGCACAGGCAGCTAATTATATTTTAACTATTTTGTAGTTTGTATTTGTATGCTCCCAGAGTATATTGGACATTGCTAAACACGTACATTAAGATTCTGTAGTGTTAATTTTTTTTTATTGAAAAATTAAAGTGTTATAGTGATTTAAAAGAAAATCTCTATTAAAATCGCCATTATTGGGTCAAAAATCGTGATTTTCAATTTTGCCCATATCGCCCAGCCCTAGTAGACAGAGGGATATCAGAAATTGACTCCTCTATAGAGATATCAGTGGGGACAGAGACATTTTGTTCCAGTTTCTACTTATAATAAAGTAGGCAAAGACATTGTATATAAGGATTGTTCCTGAGCTTTTTCTTCTTAATATGGAGTCTTTGCAACTAGAAATCATGTTTTTGTAGTTTGGGCCAGATTCCATTGTTAATTTCCGTGCCTGTCAGTCTCAGGAAGGAGGTGAGTACTCATCAGTAGCTGTCAGGGGATTCTTAAGGGCTTTATACTATATATAAGGGCTGTAGTGGTTACTACACTGTGATATAATGGAGGTGTCTGAGGGAATGTTTACATAGGGTAGAGGGCTCTCTACCAGTCCTTTCGTGGAAGTGATATTTTGCGCTCAACTTGTAATCTAGCCCTTAATACATTGCAACTAGTATAGCAAATTGTATTATCTTAAATTACATAGAGAAAAGCCCAATTAAATTTCTTACTAGTCCACAACTACTGGAAATTTCCAGCCCATCATGAAACAATATATTTGTATTTTTTTTTTTAAAAAAAAGAGATGTATACATCATTAAGATGTTAAATTTATCTTGGTAAGTTAGTATCAGAAATAGAAAACATGTTTATTAGAAAAAAAATTATGTTAGAACTAGAAAAAGCAACCATCCTGCAGATAAACACCAAATGTATTACTACATATAATGAGTACAATTAATAAGGAAGTCAGTATGTGGATTGTGACTTTCCCCGTTAATTTAATCTGTGCTAACAAGATGCATGTGTGTACCTGGCATTGCATAAGAACAAAATGTACACAGTGAAGGGGTGAGCACAGGTTGTTATCGAGTCTTTTTTACTTGAAAGTGGTAATGTAACAAAATATGAGAGGTATTAACTTTACAGAATTGTCTAAACACACAGTAATTCAACACTGAATGGCATAACAGATTACAGTCAAAGGCACATTTTATTGAAATATTATTATCAGTATTTAATAAACATTAAGTGACCTGCAGCATAATTTGATGACACAGCTTGTTTATAATTTATTTGAGACGTGCAAGCTTTATAAATTCTAGGATAGTGTTATTCCTAGCTCTGAGATTCTTGATTTGTTCTATAACCTCTATTAAAAGTCTGTTCAATTAATCAGCCTCTTGCTGTAGAAAACTGTTAAAGGGGCAAACAGGGCATGTCATTTTAAACCACTTTCCAATTTACTTTTATCACCAATTTTGATTTGTTCTCTTGGTATTCTTAGTTGAAAGCTAAACCTAGGAGGTTCATATGTCTGATTAGACCTTAAAGGGACATTAAACCCAAATTTTTTCTTTTATGATTTAGAAAGGTCATACAATTTTAAGCAACTTTCCAATTTAATTATATTATCTAGTTTGCTTCATTCTCTTAATATTCTTTGTTAAAAGCATATCTAGATATGCTTAGTAGCTGCTGATTGGTGGATGCACTCAGATGCCTCGTGTGATTGGCTAAGTTGTGTGCATGGCTATTTATTCAACAAAGGATATATACAGAGTGAAGCAAATTAGATAATAGAAGTAAATAGTAATGTTGTGTAAAATTGTATTCTCTATCTGAATCATAAAAGAAAATTTTTGGGTTTTGAGTCCCTTTAAAGGCAGCCTCTAATCTAAATGCATTTTGACTTTTTTACCACTAGAGGGCGTTATTTCATGTTTCATATAGATAAAAGAAAAAAGCAAAGAAAAAGTGACAGCATACTAGCACTCTTTAGTGTAATCAATTTGTCATTAAAGATTGGCGGGGAGAGTCGCCTAAATCAGGTTAAGAATAAAACATAACATTTATTAGATCAATTAATATATACAATAGGATGTATAAAGTATATTAATGTAAATGTGTGTAGTGTCATAAAACTTAGATTAAAATTGTGCAAACTCAGGTAAAGCCCAAATGCCGCAAAAAATTAACTGCAAAGGGGATTGACCCCATCAACAATATTAACTAAATTAATGCATTGGAGGGCACGAGTAAGCACCGATCTGTGTGGATACCAGGAGGTCAACAATTGAGCCCAAAAAATTGACAATTAATAGGCAACTAAATAAATGGATATCGTCCCCTAATTACGCCTGATGCGCATTTCGACGTTGTACCGGCTTCCTCAAAGGCTAACCCGATCGCGGTTACTCTCCTGGCCTTTAAATCAAACACTAGCCAATCAGAGTAGGGTGTGCTCACACAACCATAGAGTCAACCTATCCAATGCGTGTGTTCTCATTGGATAGAGAACATCATGTGATCCTAACGTCATTACTTTGTTGTAAACAAAATATCTGTGAATCAGAGAGCGATCTAGATCAACCTTAAGTACCGATATCAAATCAGATGACATTAAGGGCTAATCGGCATTATTATCCACTTCTATCTATGGTTAGATGATGCTAATTAAGACATCGTGAAATGTATAATAATGGTAAATTGCAACAGATAGGTAAGAGGGATTATAGGTCAATAGTATATAGTGGGTCCTGTGAGCAATTGAAAATAATCATATATAATGTATGTGATCGCAATCCCATGAAGATATAAACAGAGAATGGATCTATCAGTGCATACTGTCATACTGTGTATTAAACCGGTTTACAGTAACGTGTGTTTGGCATAAACGTTTAACTGTATATGATATTAGGAATAATCCATTGCATATCTGTTCCGATCTGTTCTCTCCGATACTGATATGTTCACCCACTAGTGACCTTCTGTAACTAGTTGACTTCATTACAAAGTCTGCATAAATATATGACAATTCCCATTCTCTTAGCTGGTTAATAGTACTGATTGACAGTACCGTAAATTTAGCATCATTCTCAACAATATATAAGGTTTAGGGTGATCAATTACACATCCATTCTTATATGTTTCATCAGATTATAATATGCACGCCCACTAATAACTCTCTGCTATTGGTTAACTATATTACAAAGTCGGCAAAAAACATGTACCAATATTTAGTAGTATTTCAGTTGGTTAATGGTACTGGTTAAAGGTACCGTAAGTTTGGCATCATTCTTTAGCATTATATGATGTTTCTTATGCTCCATACCACATCCATTCCGATTTGTTCCATCAGAATTAATATGTTAACCTGCCAACAACTCCCTGTGATTGGTTGAATTCATTATCAAGGCGGCATAAATATGTGCCAATTCCTATTCTCTCCGCTCTTTAATTGTTGCACATCTTACATTAAAGTTTATAAATATATTATTGTTATGGATGGAGCTTCTGTCCACAGACATATTGAATTAAATTGTACACCTATTTGACATGGGTACATAAAATATTTTCGAATCCCCCCACTCATATAGCTCCTCAATTGGTAACTTTTATTAAAGTATCAGAGTATCTTGTATTTATTGTCCTAAATGCCATTAGATTACCACCAATGTCACCGTGCAAATTGGAATAATAATGAGGCTATAGGGGGGACCCTATTTGAAATTATACTTCTGTTGTTACTATCCTCCAACAATTCCTGCAATGCAACAGAAATATATATCATTATAAGTCAAGTATAGCTGACTGTAGTATGGTATAGATCATCCGAGCTATAGGAATGAGCCAAAACCATCCTGTTCATTCAGTCCATGTGGTGAAAGTGTATTTAGCCAGAATATCCAATGGCATTCAGCCTGTAATAACATAGTTTCCACATCACCACCTCTTATGCCCGATTTAATCACTTGCAGTACACATATTTTCACGTGTGGTCTTGTACCATGTTGATGTAAGTAATGTCGTGCTACAGGAGTTAATTTTTTATCATTCTGTTTATCTGATTCACAATTTTTTATACTGTTAATGTGCTCTCCTATCCTCACGCAAAGTTTGCGTGTTGTGATTCCAATGTATCTTTTCCCACAGTTACACAATAAACAGTATACAACATTCTTGGTTTTGCAGTTTGCAAATCCGTACATATATTTGGATCCAATTACAGTATAAAACTCTCTTTCATTGTTGATGTATTTACAAAAACTGCATCCCCCACAGGGGTAAGTACCACATATGTTCTTATTATTGGGTCTTTTTCTCCCAAAATGACTTTGTGTCAGTCGATTTCCAATAGTTGGTGATCTCCTCCAACTTGTTTCAATTCTTTCATCTACATATTTAGAAAGAACAGTATCTGATTTCAGAATATCCACGTTTATTCAATATCTTATAGATGGTATTATGCTCGGCATTATACGTAGTCACAAATCTCACAGATTCTTCCACCCCCCCTTGGTTTAATTTTGGGGGTCAATATAGAGTCTCGTGAAAAGCAGTACGTATGATTTTTCGTGTATATCCTTTATCTTTTAGTCTCTTTTGGAGCGCCTTTGCTCTCTGATAGAAAATATTGTCATCTGTACAATTACGCCTCAATCTTAAAAATTCCCCAATAGGGATACCTCTTTTTGTTTGTAGGGTGTGACAACTGTCAAATTGTAAGGTGGAGTTTGTGGCGGTTTCCTTTCTATACAGATCAGTTTTAAGTTTATATTCATCATCTTTATAGATCGTTATATCAAGAAATTTGACTTGTTTCACACTTGCGTTGTAGGTTAATTTTAAGTTAAGGTCATTAGTATTCAATATTCCAATGAATTCTCTAAATTCAATAAGGCTCCCTGTCCAGATGATGAACAGGTCGTCTATGTACCGACTCCATAGACTAATGTATCTGGTATGTTGTTGTAAACTATAATCAAATACTATCTCACGCTCCCACCATCCTAGATAGATGTTTGCGTATGTGGGGGCACAGGAGGAGCCCATTGCAGTGCCCTGGACCTGCAGATAAAATTTATCGTTAAACACAAAGTAATTGTGTGATAGCACATATAGATAACATTGAGCTCATGCACGTGAATTGAGGAGTGAGCACTGATTGGCTAAAATGCAAGTCTGTCAAAAGAACTGAAATAAGGGGGCAGTCTGAAGAGGCTTAGATACAAGGTAATTACAGTGGTAAAACGTGTATTATTATAACTATGTGGGTTGTGCAAAACTGTGGAATGGGTAATAAAGGGATTATATATCTTTTAAAACAACAACAATTCTGGTGTTGACTGTCCCTTTAACACAAATTATTCCTGAACCTGATAACCTCCCTTTTAACTGATTTGATATTTTAAAACCCTTTAAGTACTTGCAGGTTTCTATTAGGGATGTGCATTCGGCAGTTTCGTTAGATGCTGAATGCAGAAGATGGCGGCACACAGATATTAGCGTGTTGCACTTTCACAAGCAAAAATCCGTCTCCTTCTTCTGCATTCGGCAGCTAACAAAGCGATTCAATAATGAATCAAAATAATAGCTGCCCCTATTATCACTGTTGTTGATTAACAACTGCACATGCAACATTTGATCTATGGCCCTTTTTATTTTATATTTTGAAAGGTGTTTCTTCTACATCTCACACCCCCTAACACATTTGCTTATATAAATATAATATTCACAGCAGATATAACTTCGCAATAAGATACATTAGTAGTAACAATACTCTCTCTGTTGTTCAACTCTCTCTCTAATGTTAAACTTTTCTCTGATGTTCAATTGCTCTCTCTGTAGATCAACTCCCTATTTTCTCACAAGTCACCTGTCCCCTCTCCCAATCAGACACCACCAAAAAGGGGCGCAGATGTCTCCCACCTCCTTTTACAATAGTCCACCAATGCAGCATGCAGGGAACTGTAGTTTTCGAGCTACAGAGCTGTTAATATCTGCAGATATTGCATACTATAGGGTGGCAATGTACATAAAAACCATGCTAAAAAATAGTTCTAGGGACAAAGTGACAGTGTGTTTAAAAAAAAGGGACATCTGGTCACCCTATCCTACTTCATTGTTTACTACTTCATATAAACTAAAATAGTTCCCATGCCTTATTCCTCTTTTGTTTATGTCAGTAAAGTGTCACCTTAAAGGAAAATGTGTCAAAATTGCAGGCAGACAAGTTCTTAAGCAGATAACCTGTCCTCCTGCAATTACCACCTGTGATTCAGCATCATATGACAAAACTTAACATTGCACAAGAGTTCTCTTGTGCAATGCAGTGCCCTGCTCTTGTATTACCAATCGCACGGGAGCAAGACATGTCAATCACCACGTACACACAAATGATGAGGTGATTTATCTCTCCACCTCTGAGGTGGCAGGAAGGCAAAATAATCAGTTTGGCTTCTTAAAGTTGTAGTTGCAAGCATTCCCATGTAAGTCTGTGCCACAAAGCCTCAAACATGGCTAATTACCCATGTGAGCCTGCACCACAAAGCCCTTAAAATCTGCTAATTTCTCATGTGAGCCTGCACCAAAAAGCCTCAAAAGCTGCTAATTGCCCATGTGAGCCTGCACCACAAAGCCTCAAAAGCTGTTAATTGCCCATGCAAGCTTGCACCATAAAGTCTTATAAGCTGCTAATTACCCATGCAAGCCTGCACCATAAAGCCTTATAAGCTGCTAATTACCCATGCAAGCCTGCACCATAAAGCCTTATAAGCTGCTAATTACCCATGCAAGCCTGTACCACAAAGCCTCAAAAGCTGCTAATTGCCCATGTGAGCCTGCACCACAAAGCCTCAAAAGCTGTTAATTGCCCATGCAAGCCTGCACCATAAAGCCTTATAAGCTGCTAATTACCCATGCAAGCCTGCACCACAAAGCCTCAAAAGCTGCTAATTGCCCATGTGAGCCTGCACCTCAAAGCTTCAAAAACTGCTAATTGCCCATACAAGCCTGCACCACAAAGCATCAAAAGCAGCCAATTACCCATGCAAGACTGCACCACAAAGCCTCAAAAGCAGCTAATTACCCATGCAAGCCTGTACCACAAAGCCTCAAAAGCTGCTAATTGCCCATGTGAGCCTGCACCTCAAAAACTGCTAATTACCCAAGCAAGAATGTACCACAAAACCTCAAAAACTGCTAATTACCCATGCAAGCCTGCACCACAAAGCCTCAACAACTGCTAATTGCCCATGCAAGCCTGCACCACAAAGCCTCAAAAGCAGCTAATTACCCATGCAAGCCTGTACCACAAAGCTTTAAATGCTGCTAATTATCCATGCGAGCCTGCACCACAAATTCTCAAAAGCTGCTAATTACCCATGTGAGCCTGCACCACAAATCCTCAAAAGCTGCTAATTACCCATGTGAGCCTGCACCACAACGCCTCAAAAGCTGCTAATTACCCATGTGAGCCTGCACCACAACGCCTCAAGAACATAATTTATGTAAGAACTTACCTGATAAATTAATTTCTTTCATAGTGGCAAGAGTCCATGAGCTAGTGACGTATGGGATATACATTCCTACCAGGAGGGGGCAAAGTTCCCCAAACCTCAAAATGCCTATAAATACACCTCCCACCACACACATACCTCAGTTTAAACATATAGCCAAGTAGTGAGGTTTAAAAAAGGAGTAAAAAAGCATACAAAAAGAGGAACTGGAGAAAATAATGTGCTTTTATACAAAAAAATCATAACCACCAAAAAAAGGGTCGGTCTCATGGACTTTTGCCACTATGAAGGAAATTAATTTATCATTACACTTACATAAATTATGTTTTCTTTCATGTAAAGTGGCAAGAGTCCATGAGTTAGTGACGTATGGGATATAATACCCAAGATGTGGAAATCCACAGAGTCACTAGAGAGGGAGGGATAAAATAAAAACAGCTAGGTTCACTAAATAAATTAAATCCAAATAATAATTACGTTTTCTTAAATTTAAAAAAAACCTGAAAGGAATCAAACTGCAACAGCTGCCTGAAGAACTTTTCTACCAAAGACTGCTCCTGAAGAAGCAAATACATAAAAATGGTAAAATTTAGTAAATGTATGCAAAGAAGACCAAGTTGCTGCTTTGCAAATCTGATCAACTGAAGCTCCATTCTTGAAAGCCCAAGAAGTGGCAACTGATCTAGTAGAATGAGCTGTAATTCTCTGAGGTGGAGACTGTCCCGCCTCCAAATAAGCCTTGTGAATCAAAGGTTTCAACCAAGATGCCAAAGAAATGGCAGAAGCTTTCTGACCTTTCCTGGAACCAGAGAAAATAACAAATAGACTAGAAGTCTTTCTGAAATCATTAGTAGCCTCAGCAGAGTACTTCAAAGCTCTCACCACATCCAAAGAATGTAGAGATCTCTCAAGAGAATTCTTAGGATTAGGACACAAGGAAGGAACACCAATTTTCCTACTAATGTTGTTAGAATTCACAACCTTAGGCAAGAATTTAAAAGAACTCCATAAAACTGCTTTATCTTGATGGGAAATCGGAAAAGGAGACTCACAAGAGAGAGCCAACAATTCAGAAACTCTTCTAGCAGAAGAGATAGCCAAAAGAAATAACAGTTTCCAAGAAAGTAGTTTAATATCCAAAGACTGCATAGGCTCAAAAGGAGGAGTCTGCAAAATCCTTAAAACCAAATTAAGACTCCAAGGAGAAGAAATAGACTTAAAGGGACATGAAACCCAAAAGTTTTCTTTCATGATTCAGATAGAGAATACAATTTCAAACAACTTTCCAATTTACTTCTATAATTTGATTTGCTTGCTTCTCTTGTTATCCTTTGCTGAAAGGTTTATCTAGGCAAGCTCAGAAGCAGCAGAGAACCTAGGTTCTAGCTGTTGATTGGTGGCTGAATATATATATATCGATTGTGATTGGCTCACCAATGTGTTCAGTTAGAAACCATTAGTGCATTGCTGCTCCTTCAACAAATGATACCAATAGATTGAAACAAATTAGATAATAGAAGTAAATTAGAAAGTTGTTTAAAATTGTATTCTCTATCTGAATCATGAAAGAAAAAATTTGGGTTTCATGTCCCTTTAATAACAGGTTTGATACGAACCAAAGCCTGAACAAAATAGTGAATATCAGGAAGTTTAGCAATCTTTCTATGAAATAAGACAGAAAGAGCAGAGATTTGTACCTTCAAAGTATTTGCAGACAAACCCTTATCCAAACCATCCTGAAGAAACTTTAAAATCCGAGGAATTCTAACAGAATGCCAAGAAAAAAATATGAGAGGAGCACCATGAAATAAAGGGTTAATAAATCTTTCTCGAAACAGACTTACGAGCCTGTAACATAGTGTCAATCACTAAGTCAGAGAAACCTCTATGACTAAGAACTAAGAGTTCAATTTCCATACCTTCAAATTTAGAGATTTGAGATCCTGATGCAAAAAACGTCCCTTGAGACAGAAGGTCTGGCCTCAAAGGAAGTGGCCAAGGCTGACAACTGGACATCCGGACAAGATCCGCATACCAGAACCTGTGAGGCCATGCAGGTGCTATCAAAAACACATGAAATTGTTCCATTATGATCTTGGAAATCACCCTTGGAAGAAAAACTATAGGTGGAAAAATGTAAGCAGGTTGGTAAAACCAAGGAACTGCTAAAGCATCCACCATCTCTGCCTGAGTATCTTTGGATCTGAAAAGATATCTGAAAAGTTTCTTCTTCAAACGAGAGGCCATCAGATCTATTTCTGGAAGACCCCACATCTGTACAATCTGATGAAACACATCTGGATGGAGAGACCACTCCCCCGGATGCAAAGTCTGATGACTTAGATAATCTGCTTCCCAATTGTCTACGCCTGGAATATGAATTTCAGAAATTAGACAAGAGTTGGACTCCGCACAAGAAAGTATCAGAGATACTTCTTTCATTGCTAAAGAGCTGCAAGTCCCTCCCTGATGATTGACATATGCCACTGTTGTGATATTGTCTGTCTGAAAACAAATGAAAAGTTCTCTCTTTAATAGAGGCCAAGCCTGAAGAACTCTGAAGATAGCACGGATTTTTAAAATATTGATTGGTAACCTCGCCTCTTGAGGTTTCCAAACCCCTTGTGCTGTCAGAGACCCCCAGACAGCTCTCCAACCTGTAAGACTTGCGTCCGTTGAGATCACAGTTCAGGAAGGATGAATACAAGAGGCCCCTCGAACAATACGGTGATGGTCCAACCACCAAGAATGTTGAATGTTGGGATTTAAGTATATCAGTTGTGATATCCGAGTATAATCCCTGCACCATTGATTCAGCATGCAAAGCTGCAGAGGGGTTGTTAGGGGTAATATGAACCTGATGGCAGCCATCTTGTTCTTCGCAGCCATCTTGTTCCTCGCAGCCATTTTGTAATGAATAGACTTTATTATAATGGTTCATTCTGTAGTGAGAAATATATGCTTGCTATTGTATTTTCCTTAGCCGGTTAGCCTTGTAGAAAGTCCCTGGCCCGACGCCCAGAAATAAGATAGAATAAGATAATGTAAAAAAGATGGTTCAGAAACCTTGTTGTCTCCGCAGATGGTAGTTTGTTATGACTCTGTAAGTATTGTTATGAGAAACTCATATTCCAGTTTTTCCTTGTGTGTAACTCTGTATAACTGTGTAAGATGACGCGGTCCTAACGTGTCATCCTCTTAACCCTGTATGTTACTATAAGAAAGGCTTGCACTGTGAAATAAACAGAATTGGCTTTCGATCATAATGCTGCGTGGTCTGAGTCATTCTAAGGGGCCCTTATCAGATAATCTACATATGCCTCAGGTGGTACACTGGCCCCGTGGCTTCGGCCTGACCTGACACTTACCCCCTGGGGGGGGACACCTAACAGGGGTCATGTGAAAACGAGCAAAGGGGATCGCAACCAATGCTGCAGTCATAAGACCTAACACTTCCATGCACATAGCCACTGAAGGGAAAGATCAAGACTGAAGGTTTAGACAAACTAAAACCAATTTCATTTGCCTCTTGTCTGTTAAAGACAGAGTAATAGACACTGAATCTATCTGGAAACCTAAAAAGATGACCCTTGTTTGAGGAATCAAGAAACTCTTTTGTAAATTGATCCTCCAACCATGCATTTGAAGAAACCACACTAGTTGCTTTGTGTGAGATTCTGATAAATGAAAAGACTGAGCTAGTACCAAGATTCCATCCAAATAAGGAAACACTGCAATACCCTGCTCTCTGATTACAGATAGAAGGGCACCGAGAACCTTCCAAAAGATTCTTGGAGCTGTCGCTAGGCCAAATGGAAGAGCGACAAACTGGTAATGATTGTCTAGAAAAGAGAATCTCAGAAACCGATAGTGGTCTGGATGAATTGGAATATGAAGATAAGCATCCTGTAAGTCTATTGTGGACATAAAATGCCCTTGCTGAACAAAAGGAAGAGTAGTCCTTATAGTCACCATCTTGAAAGTTGGAACTCTTACAAAATGATTTAAAAGTTTCAGATCCAGAACTGGTCTGAAAGAATTATCTTTCTTTTTTTTTTAAAGAAACGTTTTTTATTGAGGACATATTTTTAACATACAACCTTTCTCAAACAAGGATATAAACAGTATCAATATTCAGCAAAGCATGAAAGGTACATTTATATGTGCAGGGTTCTGCAACTGCAGACAACAAATGAGAATGTAAACTTCTCCCTGTGAGGGAGTCCTCGTTTTTACAAAGGTCACCTTTTGTATATACAATGAATTTTCAGGGGTATACAATCATATATCATTATTCTACAAAGGTGTTATCCTTAGGGCAACAAACCAATCAATGGAAGTGATCAAATAGCGTAATTTTAGTTGTTATGTTACAGCACAGACTCCTATTAGTATGGGGGGCCTTCCGGCCCCTCTCCGCCTGAAAGAATTCTCTTTCTTTGGGACAATGAATAGATTCAAATAGAACCCCAAACCCTGTTCCTGTAGAGGAACTGGAACAATCACCCCTGAAAGCTCTAGATCTGAAACACATTTCAGAAAAGCCTGAGCCTTCACAGGATTTGTTGGAACATGAGAAAGAAAGAATCTTCCCATGGGAGGTCTTATTCTGAAACCTATCCAATACCCTTGAGACACAATATTCTGAATCCACTGATTCTAAACAGAACCTGACCAAATTTCCTGAAATAATTTCAATCTGCCCCCCACCAGCTGAACTGGATTGAGGGCCGTACCTTCACGCAGTCTTGGGGGCTGGATTTGGTTTTTTATAAGGTTTGGTTTTATTCCAATTTGAAGATGGTCTCCAATTGGAACCAGAGGCCTTAGGGGAAGGAGTAGAATTTTGTTCCTTATTCTGACGAAAGGAACGAAAACGATTAGGAGCCTTAAACTTACCATTAGAATTTTTATCTTGGGGTAAAAAAACTCCCTTCCCCCCAGTGATAGTGGAAATAATAGAATCCAATTGAGAACCAAATACATTCTTACCTTGGAAAGATAGAGAAAGTAATCTAGTTTAGATTTAGTCAGCATTCCAAGATTTAAGCCATAAAGAATCACAAATGAAATGATTAGCATGTTGATGCAGAAGAATAATACTAGACAAATCAGGATCTTCTACCTGACGAGCTAAACTGTCCAACCAAAAAGTTGAAGCAGCAGCCACATCAGCCATAGAAATGACAGGTCTAAGAATATAACCAGAATGTAAATAAGCTTTCCTTAGATAAGATTCAATCCCTAGGCTATGGAAGACACCACAAACCCCAACAATCTCAGAATATATTTTAACTATTTTAACCAGTTTTGTAACATGGATCCATGGTAATCTGTATGTTTTTTTAATAAATGTATAGGTTTTAACCTCAAATAGCCATTTTCTTACCTTTGCCTTTTGTTTTAGGTGCTCCTTTTTTTCTGTACAAATTTAAAGTCCCCCTTGGAAGCTGCAAGCATTGTAACTCTGAAGCAGAGCACAGCTGGTTATTGGTGCTGTCATGTGGCCATGTTGTTCCTGATTGGTTGATTAGCCATGTCCTGCTCATAATCTGCAACTATACTAATGGGTTCACTACAGGCCTATTATCCACCAAATAAAAAGTATCCCCGAATGTAATTACTGAGACAAGTTACAGACACGGACAATGTTATACAGATAGAGCATCCTTTTGTCCCCAACTAGTTGCCCTAGTAAAACCACTATTGATTTTTATCTTTGTATGTATAGTATTATCATATCAACTGTTTCTTTCAGGGGGAAAAATAAACAAATTTGGTACATGTGATGCCACCTGGAAAAATGAAAACTAAACTTAAAGGGATAGTAAACCCCAGAAACGACGCAACTCGCGTCATAACAAGCGCGACTTCGCACCAAAATAACTAACATCAGCAAAGACACAGGAAATGACAAGACTTGCGTCACCCTAGATGCAATTTCGCAGCAAAAAAAATTCCGCTCAAAAAATTACGCCATAAAAAACTGCATTTTGCGTCTTTGCAAGCCTAGTTTGCCCACTAAAATTTTGGAAAACAAAGTCAAATTGAAAAAACTGGAGCCCCAGGTAAGAAAAAATTGAATAATCTTCCCAAACATAAATTCCATACTGAAACTGATAGTCTGCAAAAAAAGGGAAATATACATAGACCTGACTCATGGCAAATATAAGTAAAGACATATATTTAAAACTTTACAATATAATATAAAGCGCCAAACATAGCTGAGAGTTTCTTTAAAAATATGATACATACTTACCAGAAGACATCCATCCACATATAGCAGACAGCCAAATCAGTACTGAAAAATATCAGCAGAGGTAATCGTAAAAGGAGTATAACGTCAATCTGAAAAGGGAGGCAGGGGATGAATCCATGCAACCGATTACAGAGAGCCTTTGAAAGGATTTCCCATGGGGGAAACCACTAAATCAACAGGCAATACTCCCTTCACATCCCTCTGACAAACACTGTACTCTGAGAGGAATTGGGCTTCAAAAGCGCCAATCATAGAAGAAATCAAGCACAACTTACTTCAGTACCTCTATAGGAGGCAAAGTTGGTAAAACTGAGGTATGTGTGTGGTGGGAGGTGTATTTATAGGCATTTTGAGGTTTGGGAAACTTTGCCCCCTCCTGGTAGGAATGTATATCCCATACGTCACTAGCTCATGGACTCTTGACACTTACATGAAAGAAAGCTGCTAATTACCCATGCAAGCCTGCACCATAAAGCCTCATAAGCTGCTAATTACCCATGCAAGCCTGTACCACAAATCCTTAAAAGCTGCTTATTACCCATGCAAGCCTGAACCACAAAGCCTCAAAAGCTGCTAATTACCCATGTGAGCCTGCCCTGTACACACAAAGATCCCTATTTCTCTAATTAAACTTTGGTGTTATATTAACATAAATGCATACTTTTACATTTGGTTGTGTCAACTTTTAAATCTGATTGATTCATCCAATTATGTAAATGTTTTAATGTATTTATTTGATACCCCAATATCTTATGTTTCCCTTGAGGCCCACTTCTATAATATGTCAAACAAACCAAGCCCAAGCACTGAACCAAGAGGCACACCACTAGTGTCTGTCTCATTCTATTAATGCATAACCCAAAACAAGTTTTAAGCCAGATGCACTGAAAAGATATAGAAAATTTAGAAGGGATGAACTGAATAATCTCTGGGGGGGGGGGGGATGACCATTGTTTTGTAACAATGTATCTTTCAGCTATGAGCCACTTAGATGTGTGTAAATAGTGAAACAATATTTTTACATCTAGTAGCCTGCTAAGGGTCAGATTCCCTAAAGCTTTTTGCTCAGGCCAGATTATCTATAAAGATCTGTCTACAAGGTCCTTAAAGGAATTACTTTCATAACTGTGTATTTTTTTATTTAAATCAGATTTTTTTGTATTTAAATAGATATCACATATTCTTGGTTTTGTAGTTCTCAAAACTGTGAATTTATGTCTGCAAAATTATTCCTCTTCTTCACTGCAAAACTTTTATAAAATAAGCATACAAAATGAGGCAATTATTTCATGATTCAGATGGCGCATACAATTTTCAGATGTACTTATTTTATCAAATTTGCTTAATTCTCTTGGTATTCTTTGTTGAACAATGCTCTACTGGGAGCTAGCTGAACACACTGAGTAAGCTAATGACAATCAGTTAGCTCACAGTAGTGCATTGCTTCTGAGCCTACCTACCTACTAGGTATGCTTTCTAACAATGGTTACTGTCATGAGATGCAGGACATATGCAGGACACAGCAATGATGGTACAACTCTATTTTATTACAGAGCATAGCAATACACATCCAGACAGGTTGATTGTACTAAACTAACTGCGACACAGACACCGGACCTAAGCCCCGCCCACATGCTAGTGACATCACATCCTGCTCTCATCACATCTTCCCCTTTTTCAAAGGCAAAGCATACATTCGCATATATTAAATAACAAGGTACACCAACAGGGTATACAACAACATTTTGTTTTAGAACATTATAAAAACAGATAGATTAGCAAACATGAACAAATAAATTACATCCTGACTTGGACATCGGGGTAGACTACCCTAGTCCACAGTGACCATGGGATTATTCTGCCCATACTTCCGGTCACTGTTCTAGCTAAAGTCAGTCCCTGTATCGGGCCGGAAGCCTCACCACTCTTCCGCTTGATGTAACTTTGCATGAACTGTCCTCTGATACAGAAGATGGTGAACAAGAGTCTGCTGGAGGCAAAGATATATCCCCGCTATGATCTTGCTGAGGGGAAGGCACCTCTCTTAGAACAGGGGATCCCACCGGCGGTGGTACTGAGGTATCCGGTTCCAGACTCTCAGGTATAGGCTGAAGATGTCTTCGGTTACGGCGTGTAACCGTCCCTCCCTCTGTAAGGACTGTGTAAGACCTTGGTTCTGGAGAGCGGCCCACTACCGTAGCAGGCGTCTTCCATTTCTTCTCATCATCCAGTTTAATTCTGACACTTTGGCCCGCTTTCAGTCCCTTTAAAGGCCTGACAGAACGTCTCCTGTCGTAGAAGAAACGATAACCCTTTTTGGCCTCTTCATCCCTCCTAAGGACTTCGTCCCGAGGAACAGGGCCAGGCGGCTTGAAGACACCCACTGAGGGTAAAGTGGTGCGAATCTGGCGTCCTAGCATCAGCTGTGCCGGGCTAAACCCGGTGGCTTGAATGGGCGTCGCCCTGTATGACAAGAGGGCTAGGTACGGTTCAGATTGCTTTAGAATGAATTTTGTTGTTTGAACTGCCCTTTCAGCCATTCCGTTGGCCTGCGGATAATGTGGACTTGACGTGGAATGTACAAAATCATATTCCCTGCTGAAAGCACTGAACTCTGTAGAAGCGAACTGCATGCCATTATCACTCACCAGCTCCATTGGAATGCCCCAGCGGGCGAACAAGCTCTTCAGGCGAATGATAACGGCCTGACTTGTGATATCATTCAGGGGTGCTATTTCCAAATACCTGGAATAGTAGTCGATAACAACAAGAAACTTTTTCCCGTGCAGTTCGCACAAATCAGCAGCTATTTTCTGCACCGGCCCCGCAGGCAGCGGAGTAGACATTAAGGGCTCCCTTCCCTGAGTAGGCCGGCGTTCCCGGCAAAAGGCACATTTAGACACGTGATTTGCAATGTCGGAGCTGATCCCAGGCCACCACACAGCTGTAGCTGCTCTTTCTCTGCACTTTGTAATGCCTAAGTGGCCATCGTGAATCCTGTTTAACATCTCCTTCCTCATGCTGACAGGAATTACAATACGGTCTTGGAACAGCACCAACCCCTCCAGCTCCGTGAGCTGCGACCTCTCTGGCTGGTAAGCATTTAAAGACATCCAGGCTGCCCGGCTCTCGGGCCAGCCATCTCTTATGTACCTTATAACTTCTTGCAGATCTGTGTCCAAATATGTCTCTTTCTTTATCTCTTCCAGTTTCCTTGAAGAAATGGACTTAGAGGCCAGAACTGAATCAACATACACTTTTACATCCAACTCTGTGGAGGATTCTTCAGCAGCAGCCAGCGGGAGCCTGGACAGTGTATCTGCCACAACCAGCTGCTTCCCCGGCACATGCACTGCCTGAACATTGAACCTGAGCAGTCTCATTAAAAGTCTCTGGCATCTCAAGGGTGTTTTGTCGATGTCATAAGAATTGATAAGAGGGACTAGCGGTTTGTGGTCAGTTTCCAGACTAAATTTCTCCAAACCCACTAGATAACGCTGAAAGCGCTCACAGGCCCAAACTGCAGCCAGGCACTCTTTCTCAATTTGAGCGTATTTTGACTCCGCAGCCGTCAGTGTGCGGGAACAGTAGGCGATGGGCTGTAGTTTGTTGTCATTCAGCTGCAGGAGTGCAGCCCCCAACCCATAACTGCTTGCATCAGCACTAACCACAGTCTTTTTTGAAGGGTCGTAGAACCCCAGCACTGGGGCAGACCCCAGCAGGGACTTAGCATGCAGGAACGCTTTTTCTTGTGAGGGTCCCCAGACCCAGGCAACATCTTTCTTAAGCAACTCTGTGATAGGGTGCAAAACTGTAGATAAATCTGGAAGAAACTTGCCCACGTAATTTACAAGGCCCAATATCTGTCTCAGCTCATGTACATCAGAAGGGCTTTTCATCTGTTCGATAGCCTGAATTTTCTCGGGGTCCGGCTTGATGCCATCCCCGTTGATGATATGCCCAAAGTAGCATAATTCAGTTTTCCTAAAATGACATTTTTCTTTATTCAGCTTCAGCCCAGACTCTTTGATAGCCTGCAGCACACAACTCAAACGCTGATCATGCTCCTCCACTGTAGACCCATACACTAGAATGTCGTCCATGACGACTGCTGTGCCCACGTGGCCACTCAGGAGAGAACTCATTTCCCTTTGAAAGATCTCAGGAGCGGAGGATATCCCAAAGGGAAGTCTGCAGAAGCAGAACCGACCTACCGGAGTGATAAAGGTAGTCAGTTTGCGGCACTTTGGATCCAGGGGGATCTGCCAAAAGCCGCTAGAAGCGTCTAATGTGGAAAAGAACTTCGCCCCAGCCAACTTCGGGGCTATATCTTCCAACGTCGGCAGCACAAATCTCTCCCTCTTCACTGCCTCATTCAACCTTTTCAGGTCCACACAGATGCGCACCTTCCCATTTTTCTTTGCAACTGGAACAATGGGGGCACACCAATCAGTTGCTTCAACAACCTCTTCAATGACCCCCATAGACTTCATGCGCATGAGCTCTTTCTCCACTTGAGGCATGAGCGGGAACGGAATTCTACGAGGAGTAGAAATACTGTATGGGACTGCATCACTTTTAAGTGCTATACGGACAGGTTTGCAGTTCAGTAGGCCCAACTCGCCAAACATATCTTCAGAGACCTCATTCACTCTGGCCACGAGGCCCAAATCACAGGCTGCTTTTCTGCTCAATAAACTGTTAACACACTGACCTCGGATCACATGCACCCACATGGTGAACTTTTTTTGTTTGTACTCACAGCTGGCGAGAAATTTCCCCACACAATCAATGCGGCCACCAGGACTATGGACGTTTGTCGTAACCTTCGCCAGCTGGGGCTGTCGAGGCAGTTTCATAAATTCAGCAAAAGACATTACAGTGATATCAGCTCCTGTGTCAATCTTAAAATCAACATTGGCTCCCATTACAGTAAAAGTAACTTTCCAATCTTCCTCTGAGCTTGTCCGTTCCACAACAGACCCCACAAAAGACACTTCCTGACCCTCCTGGTCACTGTCCACCTGCATCTCCTTAATGTATTCAGTTTTACACACCACTTCAAAATGGCCTATTCTGTTACATTTTCTGCATCTTTTATCTCTGGCCGGGCATATGGCACTCTGATCATGCGCCCGGTAGCACCGTGTGCATCGGCCATGTTGCGCCCATCCACTTCTAGGCCTTTCCAGTACTTTTGATCTACCGCTCACACTGTGCCTTTCACTAGTAATTTTTCTAGACTGTTGCACTTCATCCACAATACTCTCAGACCTCAGATCAGCACTTTGCTTTTTCACCAGTTCACTCTGGCGGGCCATCCTAATAGCCCCTTCTAACGTTAAATCAGGCTCTAACTGCAGCTTCAGGGAGACTTCAGCATCTGCAATTCCAATAACTATTCTGTCTCTGATTTGCTCTTCTTTAGCAACACCAAACTCACAGAATTCAGCTAATTCATACAGGCTGCGCACAAATGACTCCACAGATTCTCCCACACGCTGATTACGTTTGTGAAAACAAGCTCTCTCATGAATCACATTTCTTTTGGGCACAAAGTGGGCACTGAGTTTATCCATAACTATATCAAAGTTAACTTCTTCCCCTTCTTGAAAAGTAAAAGCATTGAACACTGGCTCTACATCTTTCCCCATGGAGTATAAAAGAGAATTAACTTGTACTTCACCACTCTCCTTGTTCAGTTTGGATGCAATCCTGAAGCGCTGAAACCGCTGACGCCATGTGGGCCAAGCTGCAGGCTGAGAAAAGTCAAAAGGCTCAGGTGGGGTAAACTTTGACATTGCAATCGATCAGGAACAGAAGCGCAGTCCAGAACTTCTGACACCATGTCATGAGATGCAGGACATATGCAGGACACAGCAATGATGGTACAACTCTATTTTATTACAGAGCATAGCAATACACATCCAGACAGGTTGATTGTACTAAACTAACTGCGACACAGACACCGGACCTAAGCCCCGCCCACATGCTAGTGACATCACATCCTGCTCTCATCACAGTTACCAAGAGAACAAAACACATTAGATAATAGAAGTACATTGGAAAGTTGTTTAAAATTGAATGTTCTATTTCTATCTGAGTCACAAAACTTTAATTTTGACCTTATTGTCCCATTAATGCCATTGGTTCCCCTGCAATTCTATGTACACAGAATCAATCTCTTACAAAGTTTCAAAAAGCTCAATGAATAGGAGATTGTTTAGAGTGGACTAGATTTGCACAAGGATCTTTCAGTGAGGGGCAAGCAGTAAAAATGAAAGTGAAACCTACAATGATATTGTTTTACTTAAATAAAACTATTTAAATTGTTATTAGTAAGGTAATAATAAAAGTTGTTCAAATATGAACTGGAGAGAGTTCACCTCCCAATAATTTAATTAGTGTCAATGATCTATCTATGTATTTCTAATGGAAGATAGCCAAATCAGTAATTGTCTGATATAACCGGGAAAATGATCTGAAAAGTTATCATTCTAAAAAGAGAAACTTTTATGTAGAAAACCATGATTTAAATGTATTTAAAGGGACAATAAAGTCAAAATTAGTCTTCTGACTAGCAATTTAAATTGTGATTTAAAGGGACAGTATACTCCAAATTTCAATTGCAATTTTTAAATATGCAACATGTATTTAAGTAGACTTTCATTCATCAAATTATTCAAAACTTTTTTTTTTAGTTATCTAATTTATATTGAAAGTTGTACCGCTTGTGTATTCACAGTCTGCCTTCTCTACCGCCGCTTTTTTTTCATATATTTCAAGAATTTCCATTTACCCAATAATGTTTATATCGGTCGAGCTATTTACCTTGTTTGACAGCGCGCGCACAATGACTTCATCTTCTCCTGCTTGCGTTCTGCGCATGCCCCCAACAGACGTCCACGCTAAGCGTTCGATGCTTACAATATTGCATCTAATAGTCACGAGCGTGATCGAGCTTTTGTGGGAGGATAGAGTCACGTCACATAATTTACATGTGGGAAGTACAGAGTAAGTCTATACCACCCACATTGGGGACGCCGTGGAGGGGTTGGAGAACGGACAAAAATAAACGGTTAGGATGCAAAAATAAAAATGGAATAAAACATGTTTGAATCTATTTTATCGATAACTGCACTATGCTGTTAAATTGTAAGTATATATCGGAGTTTATAGTTATCTTTAACATCGACTGAGTTTACTGACCCTTTAAATCAAATCCACCCTGCTAAAGTGCATATCTAACATTTCTGTATGTGACAAACATTACAGTAACGTGCTCAAGAAGTTTAAATAGCGTAAAGTAAAAAAAACATAATCAAATCATGATTAAAGTATATGTTCAAAATTGTATTGATAGTATGCATTACATTTTGCATTAAATGTATGCAATAAAATGCAGATTTCATATCTTCAGTAAAAATCTTAAAACACAGATAAAAAATTGTGTCTAATGTACTTAATAACATTGCATTTAATGATCAATTTTAATTTCGAAACAGTAGATAACTAAGAATGCTTTATTTTTCCGTTGTAAAATGGGTCTCAATAACAAAACAATAGCAAAGCAATGCTTCAGTGCGCTGCATTATTTTATGTTTACTGTCACTTTAAATAAAAATAGGCTCATACACTGTTCCAAACAATCACTGTTTAGCATGTTGCAGAATTACAAAAATAAAGACTGCAAAAAATCACATACGTAAGTCTTCACACTTCTAACTGATTGAAATGGCTTCATTACACTGGCTGAAAAACACCCAATTTTGAAGTGCTAACATGGCAAACTCAAACAGATTTGCTGGCAAGTTTCCTGTTGTTTTTAAAAACAAATGCACTCATTACCTTTTGCTGTATAGACCTGCTGTCTGTAGTGTATATGGAAAAAAACACCAGGACACATTTAAAGGGACAGTCTAGTCAAAATTAAACTTTCATGATTCAGATAGGGAATGCAATTTTAAACAACTTTCTAATTCACTTGTATCATCAAATTTGCTTTGTTCTCTTGGTATTCTTTGTTAAAAGCTAACCCTAGGTATGCTCATATGCTAATTTCTAAAACCTTGAAGGCCGCCCCTTATTTCAATGCATTTGTCAGCTTTTTTCACAGCTAGAGGGCGTAAGTTCATGTGTGCCATACAGATAACATTGTGACCACGCCCGTGGATTACAACTGAGAGGGCACTGAATGGCTAAATGCAAGTCTGTCAAAAAAACTGAAATAAGGGGGCAGTCTGCAAAGGCTTTGATACAAGGTAATCACAAAAGGTAAAAAAATATATTAATATAACCGTGTCGCTGTGCAAAATAGGGGAATAGGTAATAAAGGGATTATCTATCTTTTTAAACAATAACAATTTTGGAGAAGACTGTCCCTTTAAGTTAATCAAAACCTTCTATACGTACAAAATCTGAACAAATAACAGTAAAAAAATAAAGGTCAGAGCGTTAGCAATGTGTTTTTCATAAGAAATATCTCTTGTGGTAACTGAAGTATAAACCCTAATCTCCACTTCAGTCAAAACAAGTCTGTATGGAATGACCTTTCCACAAAAGGGATTTCTCCTTTTGAGTATAGAGTCCAAACCACAAATTGTAATACCACTCTCTGAAAACGTCTCTTGTCATGCGCGTCTATTTAAAATGAAATTACAGTTGCAAAGGAAAGATTCATATAACGTGTAATTCGGTCCTGCACATGTTTCCAGAAAACCAATCCCCATGTGCAGGATAAACTTTGCTGTGCAAAGAATGCGCATAGCTACCAAGACCCCCCCCCCCCCCCCACAGCCATCCAAGGCTTTCTCTTTTGAAGTAAAATAACATTGGATGAAACCAGCATGTTGCATTCAGACACAAAACACGTTGAAGCTAAAAGAGACACATAAATATTGTGTTTAAGTTGTTCCTGACACACCCTGTATTTATTTGTAATTTCAGCCTCTGCTCTCTCTAAATAAGATTTGAAAGTATATGTTGCAGCTATAAATGTGCCTATATAGCATGTTCTTTATTTTTTAAGAATCAGTAGAATATAATATAAATGAAGAGGAATATATTTTTATCATTCGTTTGTCTTTAGCTTACAAGACCAGTAACAGTTTAAAAAAAAAGTTTTCTATATAGACAAAGTTCATGAGCAATACTTTAACTGGGGATCCAGAGACATTTATACTGAATCAGGAGTGAGGTGATAGTGAGATGCTGTGTAAGTTCTCCCTACAATTCTGGCCATTCTGTTTTACATATTAGGTAAAGAAGATGGGTAAATTCAACACATCTAGGTGACTTATTATAACATTATACCCCCATGGCTAAAAAGAATCAGCTTCGATCACTGTGCCATCAAAATGAAAGTACTACAAAATAACTATATTATTCAGACACAAATCTTACAAAGTTTGGAAAAAAAGCTGCAAGCCCAGAGAGGGCAGCCACTGCCAGGAGAAGCCAATTGTCTACTTCTACCTAAGCATTAGCACTCACTTGAGTCAGTCTTTTGATGCCATCAAGACAATATTTTTAAAATGACGTGCAGGGCATCTCCCTACATTAGCAGGTTGCAGCTGATAATTATATGTTTATGACATTTAATATTTTCTCCCTGGAAAAACAAAATAAAAATCACGGTAGCCCAGGTGCATGACCTTGAAATCTCCTTGGAGTAATAAATGTCTAACATTGTATACAAACAAAAAAAAACAACAAAAAAACAAAATATTTTTGTTAAAGAGATAGAAACGTGCATTTTTAGGAAATAATTTGCAATATACTTCCATTAGCAAAAATGCCTCTAGCAAAAGTTATTACTGTTTTTCAGGTTGCATACGCACATATGCCTTCAGTACCCCGTGCACCAGTATTCAAACATCCCACAATTTTAGAGAGCCAGCAGGGGCTTGTATGACACAAATTAAAGGGACACTGTGCTATAAAATCTGTTCCCCTTAATGTGTTTCAAATGACTTGCTATACTTAAAGGGACAGTCAACACCATAATTTTGTTGTTTTAAAAGATAGATAATCCCTTAATTACCAATTCCCCAGTTTTGCATAACCAACACAGTTATAATTATATACGTTTTACCTCTGTAATTACCTTGTATCTAAGCCTCAGCATACTGCCCCCTTATTTCAGTTCTTTTGACAGACTTGCAGATTAGCCAATCAGAGCTGTCTCCATGGTAAATTCACGTGCATGAGCTCAATGTTATCTATATGAAACATGTGAACTAATGCCCTCTAGTGGTGAAAAACTATCAAAATGCATTTAGATTAGAGGCAGCCTTCAAGGTCTAAGAAATTAGCATATGAACCTCCTAGGTTTAGCTTTCAACTAAGAATACCAAGAGAATAAAGCAAAATTGGTGATAAAAGTAAATTGGAAAGTTGTTTAAAATTACATGCCCTATTTGAAACATGAAAGTTTTTTTTGGTCTTGGCTGTCCCTTTAATTAAGTATTAAAAGTATGGGTAAATTTTTTTTTTTTTTTCTTTTTTCAAATCTTTTTATTAAGGAAAAAACAAATCATCACATAATGTCATACTGTCTTGAGTCACAAAAGGTACATTGTAACATAAAAACTTCCATATATATGTATTCCACCATCATACAAAAAAAAAAGTAAGTCAAAAATAAATCCAAAACATATAGGTACACAAGACAGCAACTAACATCATCTCTACTATACAGGGAGTGCAGAATTATTAGGCAAATGAGTATTTTGACCACATCATCCTCTTTATGCATGTTGTCTTACTCCATATGTATAGGCTCGAAAGCCTACTACCAATTAAGCATATTAGGTGATGTGCATCTCTGTAATGAGAAGGGGTGTGGTCTAATGACATCAACACCCTATATCAGGTGTGCATAATTATTAGGCAACTTCCTTTCCTTTGGCAAAATGGGTCAAAAGAAGGACTTGACAGGCTCAGAAAAGTCAAAAATAGTGAGATATCTTGCAGAGGGATGCAGCACTCTTAAAATTGCAAAGCTTCTGAAGCGTGATCATCAAACAATCAAGCGTTTCATTCAAAATAGTCAACAGGGTCGCAAGAAGCGTGTGGAAAAACCAAGGAGCAAAATAACTGCCCATGAACTGAGAAAAGTCAAGCGTGCAGCTGCCAAGATGCCACTTGCCACCAGTTTGGCCATATTTCAGAGCTGCAACATCACTGGAGTGCCCAAAAGCACAAGGTGTGCAATACTCAGAGACATGGCCAAGGTAAGAAAGGCTGAAAGATGACCACCACTGAACAAGACACACAAGCTGAAATGTCAAGACTGGGCCAATAAATATCTCAAGACTGATTTTTCTAAGGTTTTATGGACTGATGAAATGAGAGTGAGTCTTGATGGGCCAGATGGATGGGCCCGTGGCTAAATTGGTAAAGGGCAGAGAGCTCCAGTCCGACTCAGACGCCAGCAAGGTGGAGGTGGAGTACTGGTTTGGGCTGGTATCATCAAAGATGAGCTTGTGGGGCCTTTTCAGGTTGAGGATGGAGTCAAGCTCAACTCCCAGTCCTACTGCCAGTTTCTGGAAGACACCTTCTTCAAGCAGTGGTACAGGAAGGAGTCTGCATCCTTCAAGAAAAACATGATTTTCATGCAGGACAATGCTCCATCACACGCGTCCAAGTACTCCACAGCGTGGCTGGCAAGAAAGGGTATAAAAGAAGAAAATCTAATGACATGGCCTCCTTGTTCACCTGATCTGAACCCCATTGAGAACCTGTGGTCCATCATCAAATGTGAGATTTACAAGGAGGGAAAACAGTACACCTCTCTGAACAGTGTCTGGGAGGCTGTGGTTGCTGCTGCACGCAATGTTGATGGTTAACAGATCAAAACACTGACAGAATCCATGGATGGCAGGCTTTTGAGTGGCAATATAGAAAGGTGGCTATATTGGTCACTGATTTGTTTTTGTTTTGTTTTTGAATGTCAGAAATGTATATTTGTGAATGTTGAGATGTTATATTGGTTTTACTGGTAAAAATAAATAATTGAAATGGGTATATATTTGTTTTTTGTTAAGTTGCCTAATAATTATGCACAGTAATAGTCACCTGCACACACAGATATCCCCCTAAAATAGCTATAACTAAAAACAAACTAAAAACTACTTCCAAAACTATTCAGCTTTGATATTAATGAGTTTTTTGGGTTCATTGAGAACATGGTTGTTGTTCAATAATAAAATTAATCCTCAAAAATACAACTTGCCTAATAATTCTGCACTCCCTGTAGTATTACCATAAAGCAGCTTTTATAACATTTCCTGATCAATTTTAGTGTTGCAATACTATATATTATAGATTTCCTAATTATTATTATTATAGACCAAGGGTGTATTGTAACACTGTGGAAGAAGGACCCGAAGAGAAAAAAGAAAAAGAGAGAAGAAAAAGAGAGAAAAAAAAGCTTAGAAGAGAAAAAGAAAAAAAAAAAAGAAAAAAAAAAGAAACAGGGGAAAAAGGGGACCCCGACCCCCCCCCCCCACTCAGATCGATAATCCTCACCCCGACCCCGCCATTGCAGGGTCCACTGGGCTTTTTAACCGTCTCTATAATTCCTTATCCATGTATGAGGGAATGTTCCCAGTATTACCAGTTCTGCAAAGCTGATCGAAGAAAGGAAGGGGGACAAAATTTGCTTCTTGACTGGAGTTGGGAATGTTGCAATCACGGAGGCCCATCCAATCAAAAAAATTTTGATTCTGGACTCCTTAACATGTTATAGATGAAATGATTCATAAATAATTTGTTCTCTAATACCTTTCAATATAGAGGCCAAACTAGGAGCTTTAACAGACGTCCAGTTCTTAAAAATAATGTGTCTAGTGGTAAGTATGATAGTATTAACTATGCGTCTATCTATATTCAATCTAACATCAGTAACCAAAAAAAGAATGTCTTCTAGAGAAAGGGAGTGCGATGCCTTTAAAACCCTATTTACCCAAAATTGTATTTTATGCCACAACTGTCGAATCTTTGGACAAAACCATAACATATGAGCCAGATCCGCACAAGGTCATGAACATCTATAGCAGGCTGCACCTTGTTCTGGATAGAATCTGGATAATTTAGCTGGCGTTAGATAGAAATTATTGATTCATTTTAGATGAGATTCTTTCCAGCCCACTGATATAGGATAACTAGAAGCCTGAGAAAGGCTGACTACAATCTTCTCTGTATCAATCGTTTCAATAGTCGACCTCCAAGAAGCACATAATTTATCCATAGCTAGAGTACCTTGTTTGGACAGCATTACATCATATATCAGAGATATAGATGCCTCTCCTACTCTAAATTTCTGGATACACATCTTCACGTCTGACCAGTCAGACGTGAAAGAAGCGTACCATTTCTGAGATTAGACATAGTGTCGTATCTGAAAATATGAATATTGATTCCTACATGGAAGAACAAACTTTTGACATAGAGTAGCCCAAGGATGGATTCGGAGATCAGAAGTCAACAGTTGAAATATATCTTTAAGCCCCTTATCTCGCCAGTTTCTAAACACCTTCTGCTCTATACCCGGAAGAAAAAGTGGGTTTCCCATAATCGGTAGGAATTCAGAAAATGCAGGATCAATTTTAAGAGTATGACCAGCTTTATGCCAAGCAGATATTATGTTCTTAAATGAGCACAGTTTCTTAACGTGTATCGGTAGATTTGGAGATGAGCAATGCAGGAGAGCACACAATGACCAAGGAGAAACCAGATGTTCTTCAAGGGCATATGATGAAACTATATTAGATTGGGCAATCCAATCGAATGCAAATTTCAATAAAGTTGCCAAATTATAGAGTTTAATATTTGGAAGAGCCAACCCGGCTGCAGAAAATTTATTGGTCAATCTATTAATCGATAACCGTGGCTTTTTACCTTTCCAAATAAATTGAGAAAACCAACACTCCATTCTCTTTAAATCTTTGTTTAATATGTATAATGGCAGATTTTGCAACAAATATAAAATACGCGGAAAAATTAATGTCCTGATAAGACTTATAGAAGCTGAAATAGATAATGGAAAAATCCTCCACAACTGTAAATCATCTTTAATCTTCTGGAAGAGGGGTAGAAAGTTTTCCTGATACCAGAATTTAGGATTTTTATTTATATCCAAACCCAAATATTTTATGATTCTTACTCTTCTGAACTTAGTTACAGTTAACTTCCCCTCTTCCCTACCCAGCCACATTATTTTACTCTTATCAATATTAATCTTATATCCTGAGAAGGAACTAAATTCCTCCAATACCTGTATTATTTCTGGAATTGCAATCGCAGAATTCTGGATAAATATTAACATATCATCTGCGTATAATAAGAGCTTTAAACTTTGCGTTCCAAGTGGAATTAATACATCTCTTAGACGAACTGCAAGAGGTTCTAGGGCAATATTAAAAAGGAGGGGGGACAACGGACATCCCTGCCTCGTTCCCCTCTGTAAAACAATTGGTGCCGACACTGTTTGATTGATCAGAAGGAATGACCTGGGATTCTGATAAATTCTCCTGATAATTTTGACAAAGTTATCTGAAAAGCCGAATTTTGCAAGTGCAGAAAAAAGATGCGACCACGATATACTATCAAACGCTTTGACAGCATCTAAAGTTAACACTGCCCGATCTTCCAAGCCACTATCAGTTCTAGGAAGCTCACTATTCCACATATAATCCACTAGCGTAATTAATTTCCGAATATATTTCGTCGGATTACAAGCAGTCATAAATCCTGTCTGGTCAGGATGAATAAGATTATCCAGACAATATGAAAGTCTGGAAGATAAGACAGACGCTAACATTTTATAATCAGCGTTGAGCACTGAGATTGGTCTATAGGAAGCAGGGTCCATAGGATCTTTACCTTTTTTTAAAATTAAAGAAATATTGGCAGCTGCAAAGAGGTTGGAAATAGGATTATCAGAAGAAAAATAAAAATTGAAAAGCTTTACTAATATGGGAGTAATTTCCTCAACTAATATTTTATAATACTTTGCAGGTAGCCCATCTGGGCCTGTTGCTTTACTCATCTTTGCCACTTTAATTGCAGTAACAATCTCTTCATTATTAAACGGTGCATTCAACCTTTCCAGATTTTCTAATTGAATTCTAGGCACCTTAGTCTTAGACCAAAAATTTTCTTGTTTCTTTAAATCAGCCGTAACCTCCGTATAGAGCTGTTGATAGTATTGAGAGAAAGCATTAGATATATCCTTAGTCTCATTATAATAAGTTTCCTCTACCTGAATAACAGGAATAACATTTCTCCTTTTCCTAGTTTTAACCAATCTGGCTAGATTTTTTGCCGAACAGCCGTGAAAACTTCTGAAGCGTAAATTGATTTTGTGTTCTTCTTCCTGATGTTTTTGTATTAGGAATGCCTCTCTCTCCTTTTTCATTTCAAGGTATTTAGACCAATTATGCACCGAGCGACTCAAATAATAAGTTCTAAAAGCGTTCCTAACTTGGTTAGTTAGTTGGACTTCCTGCGCCCTTTTTTTCCTATTAAGAGCAACCATATAGCCTTTGATGGCGCCGCGTATGACCGCCTTAGATGCCTCCCAGAAAGTTTCAATTTTCTGTAAGTGGGCAATATTAAATTGATAAAAGTCCTTGAAGCTCTGTTTTAACCAGAGTGTGAATCTAGGATTGTTCACAAGATAACGGGGAAAGAAGAATGCAGGACCTTTCATGTTAGACATGATCTGTCTGTCCAAGACTAGAGAAATCATAGCATGATCTGTAACTACAATGTCTCCAATTCCAGCCTCTACTCGCCAAATTGATAGACCCTCTGCTATAAGAAACATATCTATTCGTGAGAAAGTTTTATGAACTTTAGATTCGCAAGAGAACTGTCGATCGTCGGGGTTAAGATTCCGCCAAATATCTACCAGTTGTAGCTTTCGATAGAAATTACTAAAATGTTTAGAGCATCTCCTATTCTCTGGGACATTCCCTTGTGAGAAACGGTCCAGCTCCGGACACATGGTTACGTTAAAATCGCCCCCTACAATAAGATTCTGCTTAATAAAAGGAAATAATTTAATTTTAATTTTGTTCCAAAATTCAATTTTACATTTATTAGGAGCATATATATTACAAAGAATAAACTCCTCATTATTAATGACAATATGTAAAACAATAAATAGGGCGTCCAAATCTATTTCTCTAGCAGAAATTTTATAATCTAGGGATTTATTAATTAACATGGCGACACCACATTTCCATCTTATGGCCTCCATGGCTACAACCTCCCCAACCCATTTGATCTTCAATTTATCAGCTTCCTGTCTACTTAAATGAGTCTCCTGTAAAAATGCGATGTCAGGCTTCTCTTTTGCTAAAGTTTTAATAATTCATTTACGTTTAAGTGGGGAAGAAATTCCTCCCACATTCCATGACACTGTTTTAAGCTGCATAGCAATTTAAAACTCCATCCTACCACGGGCCCTTCTTTTGCGGGGGGGGGAGGGAGAGGGGAGGGAGAAAGGAGAAAAAAAGAAGACAGAAAGAAAGAGAAGAGGGAAAAAAAAAAAACCAAGAGGGGAAAAAGGAAGTCTCTAAATTGTTACTGGGAAAAGCAAAAACTATAGTTTCATTTCTACCTTCCATTGAACCCTGCATTAATTCCACAAAAAAATAAAATAAAAGAAAAGCTGTAGTACTTAGACCTAACTGTCAGTTAATAACTTTTTAACCTCCACAACCTAACGATAGGTTCTTCTAGCACCGCTTTGATCAACAACAATTATATTAGCAGGATAACCCATCTATGCATTAAATCCTTAATTAATAAGTTGTGAGCAGTACGGTGCCATTAGTTTCCTTTTCGTGGAGGTTTCTACCGAGTAATCCTGGAATAACAGGATTCTGTTATTCCCAAACAGGAGAGGATCAGTTCTTTTTTTAAATAACCTTAACATCTCAATCTTATCCTGAAAATTTAGAACCCTAAAAATACACATTCTGTTTTGGGGCATACCTTCAGGCTGAGATTTTTTAGGGCCAGTTCTATGCGCTCTCTCTATAGCGATTGGAAGCTGATGTTGGGGAAAACCTAAAGCCTGGGGAAGTACAAATTATGTAAATTGGAGAAGATCCCCAAATTCCGAAATTTCAGGGAGACCGATTATTCGGATATTATTGCGTCTGGAACAATCTTCCAGATCGTCCAGACGCAATTGCAATTTGATATTTTTAGACTCCTGTTTATTTATGACTGAATCATGTACATTAACTTGATCTTCCACTTCAGGGACTCTGTTCTCAACCTCTTGCATTCTTTTTGAAAATTGTTTAACTTCTGTGGAAAGATTAGCTATTACTGCTGAGATTGAACCTAATTCGGTCTTAATAATCTCAAACTGTGGGTTAAACAAATCTGTTAAATGGGTGATTAGCAACTGAGTGTCACAGTTAATGGACAGTGTCTCATTAGAACTATTTAAGCTAGGGTCAGCCTGCTTCATCTTTTTGTCTTTACCTCTAACAGGCATTTTGGCTGAAGACGCCTTAGCTTGTGTGAGAAATCTTTCCATAAAGGAAAAATATAGTGTATAGTGTGATCAAAGTGAAAAAAAGAAAAAATTGAACTAACTATACAAGGATTAATAAGAAAAAAAAGAAAAACATAATTTATGTAAGAACTTACCTGATAAATTCATTTCTTTCATATTAGCAAGAGTCCATGAGCTAGTGACGTATGGGATATACATTCCTACCAGGAGGGGCAAAGTTTCCCAAACCTTAAAATGCCTATAAATACACCCCTCACCACACCCACAATTCAGTTTAACGAATAGCCAAGAAGTGGGGTGATAAAAAAGTGCGAAAGCATATAAAATAAGGAATTGGAATAATTGTGCTTTATACAAAAAAATCATAACCACCACAAAAAGGGTGGGCCTCATGGACTCTTGCTAATATGAAAGAAATGAATTTATCAGGTAAGTTCTTACATAAATTATGTTTTCTTTCATGTAATTAGCAAGAGTCCATGAGCTAGTGACGTATGGGATAATGATTACCCAAGATGTGGATCTTTCCACACAAGAGTCACTAGAGAGGGAGGGATAAAATAAAGACAGCCAATTCCTGCTGAAAATAATCCACACCCAAAATAAAGTTTAATAAAAAACATAAGCAGAAGATTCAGACTGAAACCGCTGCCTGAAGTACTTTTCTACCAAAAACTGCTTCAGAAGAAGAAAATACATCAAAATGGTAGAATTTAGTAAAAATATGCAAAGAGGACCAAGTTGCAGCTTTGCAAATCTGATCAACCGAAGCTTCATTCCTAAACGCCCAGGAAGTAGAAACTGACCTGGTAGAATGAGCTGTAATCCTCTGAGGCGGAGTTTTACCCGACTCAACATAGGCAAGATGAATTAAAGATTTCAACCAAGATGCCAAAGAAATGGCAGAAGCTTTCTGGCCTTTTCTAGAACCGGAAAAGATAACAAATAGACTAGAAGTCTTTCGGAAAGACTTAGTAGCTTCAACATAATATTTCAAAGCTCTAACAACATCCAAAAAATGCAATGATTTCTCCTTAGAATTCTTAGGATTAGGACATAATGAAGGAACCACAATTTCTCTACTAATGTTGTTGGAATTCACAACTTTAGGTAAAAATTCAAAAGAAGTTCGCAACACCGCCTTATCCTGATGAAAAATCAGAAAAGGAGACTCACAAGAAAGAGCAGATAATTCAGAAACTCTTCTGGCAGAAGAGATGGCCAAAAGGAACAAAACTTTCCAAGAAAGTAATTTAATGACCAATGAATGCATAGGTTTAAAGGGAGGAGCTTGAAGAGCTCCCAGAACCAAATTCAAACTCCAAGGAGGAGAAATTGAGTTAATGACAGGTTTTATACGAACCAAAGCTTGTACAAAACAATAAATATCAGGAAGAATAGCAATCTTTCTGTGAAAAAGAACAGAAAGAGCAGAGATTTGTCCTTTCAAGGAACTTGCAGACAAACCCTTATCTAAACCATCCTGAAGAAACTGTAAAATTCTCGGTATTCTAAAAGAATGCCAAGAAAAAATGATGAGAAAGACACCAAAAAATATAAGTCTTCCAGACTCTATAATATATCTCTCTAGATACAGATTTATGAGCCTGTAACATAGTATTAATCACAGAGTCAGAGAAACCTCTTTGACCAAGAATCAAGCGTTCAATCGCCATACCTTTAAATTTAAGGATTTCAGATCCTGATGGAAAAAAGGACCTTGTGACAGAAGGTCTGGTCTAACGGAAGAGTCCACGGTTGGCAAGAGGCCATCCGGACAAGATCCGCATACCAAACCTGTAAGGCCATGCCGGAGCTACCAGCAGAACAAACGAGCATTCCTTCAGAATCTTGGAGATTACTCTTGGAAGAAGAACTAGAGGCGGAAAGATATAGGCAGGATGATACTTCCAAGGAAGTGAGCATCCACTGCCTCCGCCTAAGGATCCCAGGATCTGGACAGATATCTGGGAAGTTTCTTGTTTAGATGAGACGCCATCAGATCTATTTCTGGAAGTTCCCACATTTGAACAACCTGAAGAAATACCTCTGGGTGAAGAGACCATTCGCCCGGATGCAACGTTTGGCGACTGAGATAATCCGCTTCCCAATTGTCTACACCTGGGATATGAACCGCAGAGATTAGACAGGAGCTGGAGTCCGCCCAAACCAAAAAAATTCGAGATACTTCTTTCATAGCCAGAGGACTGTGAGTCGCTCCTTGATGATTGATGTATGCCACAGTTGTGACATTGTCTGTCTGAAAACAAATGAACGATTCTCTCTACAGAAGAGGCCAAAACTGAAGAGCTCTGAAAATTGCACGGAGTTCCAAAATATTTATCGGTAATCTCACCTCCTGAGATTCCCAAACTCCTTGTGCCGACAGAGATCCCCACACAGCTCCCCAACCTGTGAGACTTGTATCTGTTGAAATTACAGTCCAGGTCGGAAGCACAAAAGAAGCCCCCTGAATTAAACGATGGTGATCTGTCCACCACGTTAGAGAGTGTCGAACAATCGGTTTTAAAGATATAAATTGAGATATCTTTGTGTAATCCTTGCACCATTGATTCAGCATACAGAGCTGAAGAGGTCGCATG
Source organism: Bombina bombina (assembly GCF_027579735.1). NCBI lineage: Eukaryota > Metazoa > Chordata > Amphibia > Anura > Bombinatoridae > Bombina > Bombina bombina. The sequence goes on along the minus strand of NC_069500.1, from coordinate 1,223,277,128 downwards.
TGAAAAACGAGCAAAGGGGATTGCGTCCAATGCAGCAGTCATAAGACCTAGAATTTCCATGCATAAGGTTACCGAAGGGAATGATTGTGACTGAAGGTTTCGACAAGCTGAAAACAATTTTAGACATCTCTTGTCTGTTAAAGACAGAGTCATGGACACTGAATCTATCTGGAAACCCAGAAAGGTTACCCTTGACTGAGGAATCAATGAACTTTTTGGTAAATTGATCCTCCAACCATGATCTTGAAGAAACAACACAAGTCGAATCGCATGAGATTCTTCGAATGAGAAGACTGAGCAAATACCAAGATAATCGTCCAAATAAGGAAATACCAAAACCCTGTTTTCTGAATACAGAAAGAAGGGCACCGAGAATCTTTGAAAAAAATTCTTGGAACTGAGGCTAGGCCAAACGGTAGAGCCACAAAACTGGTAATGCTTGTCTAAAAAGAGAATCTCAGACACTAAAAGTGATCTGAATGAATCGGAATATGCAGATACACATCCTGCAAATCTATTGTAGACATAAAATGCCCTTGCTAAACAAAAGGCAGAATAGTCCTACAGTAACCATCTTGAATGTTGGTATACATAACGATTCAATATTGATAGATCCGGAACTGGTCTGAAGGAATTGACCTTCTTTGGTACAATGAAGAGATAAAATAAAACCCTAGCCCCTGTTCCAGAACTGGAACTGGCATAATTACTCCAGCCAACTCTAGATCTGAAACACATTTCAGAAATGCTGAGCCTTGCTGTGTTAACTGGGACACGGGAAAGAAAAAAATCTCTTAGCAGGAGGCCTTAACTGAAGCCAATTCTGTACCTTTCTGAAACAATGTTCTGAAACCAGAGATTGAGAATGGAATTGATCCAAACTCCTTTGAAGAAAACGTAATCTGCCCCATACCAGCTGAACTGGAAAAAGGGCCGCACCTTCATGGGTACTTAGGAGCTGACTATAGGTTTCTATAAGGCTTGGATATATTCCAAACTGGAAATAGTTTCCAAACTGAAACCGCTCCTGAGGATGAAGGATCAGGCTTTTGTTCCTTATTATGAGAAAAAGAACGAAAAAATGATTATTACCCTGGAAAGAAAGGGAAAAACAAAGTTAACTTAGAAGACATATCAGCATTCCAAGTTAAATCCATAAAGCTTTTCTAGCTAAAATAGCTAGAGACATATACCTGACATCAACTCAAATGATATCAAAAAGATGGTATCACCAATAAAATTATTAGCATGTTATAGAATAAAAATAATGCTATAAAATTATGATCTGTTATTTGTTGCGCTAAAACTTCTATTCAAAAAGATGAAGCTGCAGCAACATCCGGTAAAAATATAGCAGGTCTAAGAAGATTACCTAAACATAAGTAAACTTTTCTTAGAAAGGATTCAATTTTCTTATCTAAAGGATCCTTAAATTTAGTACTATCTGCCGTAAGAATAGTAGTACATTTTAGCAGGAATAGAGACAGCCCCAAACCTTAGGGATTTTGTCCCAAAAAACTCTAATCTGTCAGATGGCACAGAATATAATTGCTTAAACGTTTAGAAGGAGTAAAAGAATTACCCAAATTATTCCATTCCCTGGAAATTACTTCAGAAAAAGCATCAGGGAGATTAAACACTTCTGGAATAAATACAGGAGATTTAAAAACCCAATTTAAACGTTTAGATTTAGTATCAAGAGGACCAGAATCCTCTATATCTAAAGCAATTAATACTTCTTTAAATAAAGAACGAATAAATTCCATCTTGAACAAATACAAAGATTTAACAGCATCAACCTCTGAGACAGAAACTTCTGAACCAGAAGAACCATTATCAGTATCAGAACGATGATGTTCATTTAAAAATTCATCTGAAAAAAGAGAAGTTTTTAAAAGACTTTTATGTAAACTAGAAGGAGAAATAACAGACATAGCCTTCTAAATGGATTTAAAAAATAAAATCTCTTATGTTTATCAGGAACACTCTGAAAATTAAATGTTGACGGAACAGCAACAGGTAATATAACAGTACTAAAGGAAATTTTATCTGCATTAATAAGTTTGTCATGACATGCAATACAAACAACAGCTGGAGAAACAGATACCAAAAATTTATAGCAGATACACTTAGCTTGGTAGCTCCAGCCCCGGGCAGTGATTTTCCTGAAGTAACTTCTGACTCAGTTGCAACGTGGAACATCTTGCAATATGTAATAGAAAAAACAACATATAAAGCAAATTGACCAAAATCCTTAAATGACAGTTTCAGGAATGGGAAAAAAATGCCAGTAAACAAGCTTCTAGCAACCAGAAGCAATAAATAATGAGACTTAAATAATGTGGAGACAAAAGCGACGCCCATATTTTTTTAGCGCCAAACAAGACGCCCACATTATTTGGCGCCGAAATGCTTTTGGCGCCAAAAATTACGCCACATCCGGAACGCCGACATTTTTGGCGCAAAATAACGTCAAAAAAATGACGCAACTTCCGGCGACACGTATGACGCCGGAAACGGAAAAGAATTTTTGCGCCAAAAAAGTCCGCGCCAAGAATGACGCAATAAAATGAAGCATTTTCAGCCCCGCGAAATGCTTTTGGCGCCAAAAATGACGCCACATCCGGAACGCCGACATTTTTGGCGCAAAATAACGTCAAAAAAATGACGCAACTTCCGGCGACACGTATGACGCCGGAAACGGAAAAGAATTTTTGCGCCAAAAAAGTCCGCGCCAAGAATGACGCAATAAAATGAAGCATTTTCAGCCCCCGCGAGCCTAACAGCCCACAGGGAAAAAAGAGTCAAATTTTTGAAGGTAAGAAAAAATGATTAATTCAAATGCATTATCCCAAATATGAAACTGACTGTCTGAAAAATAAGGAAAGTTGAACATTCTGAGTCAAGGCAAATAAATGTTTGAATACATATATTTAGAACTTTATAAACAAAGTGCCCAACCATAGCTTAGAGTGTCACAGAAAATAAGATTTACTTACCCCAGGACACTCATCTACATGTTTGTAGAAAGCCAAACCAGTACTGAAACGAGAATCAGCAGAGGTAATGGTATATATAAGAGTATATCGTCGATCTGAAAAGGGAGGTAAGAGATGAATCTCTACGACCGATAACAGAGAACCTATGAAATAGACCCCGTAGAAGGAGATCACTGCATTCAAATAGGCAATACTCTCCTCACATCCCTCTGACATTCACTGCACGCTGAGAGGAAAACCGGGCTCCAACTTGCTGCGGAGCGCATATCAACGTAGAATCTAGCACAAACTTACTTCACCGCCTCCATCGGAGGCAAAGTTTGTAAAACTGAATTGTGGGTGTGGTGAGGGGTGTATTTATAGGCATTTTAAGGTTTGGGAAACTTTGCCCCTCCTGGTAGGAATGTATATCCCATACGTCACTAGCTCATGGACTCTTGCTAATTACATGAAAGAAATGAATCAATCTACTTAATTGTGTTTAAATGTAAATATACAAAAACCATGTAACAAGATCTCCAAAATCTCCTATCCTAGGAGAAATACAAAACAAAGTGAAATGTGAAAACAAAACAAAATGGAATACTGAATCATAACTTAGTCTGGAAGTGATTAGGAAATAAAAAGTCCCTTCAATAACTCTCCTTCTTGGGGAGAGAACGTGCCGTGATTAGATATAGCGGTGCTACAAACAAAAATACCTGCTGGGTAAAGTAATTTGTGTTCTATTACCTCCTCACAAGGATAAGCCCAATATAAGGGCAGGGCAACCTCCTCTTACCCTGCTAGAATCAGACCCCACAGCTAGCTAAGACTCATACAAAAAGAAATGCAACATTACTAACATATCATTTAGATAGCAGTTCCTTCTTAAGCTCTGTTACTCTAAAGCTAATGCATTCAAAATAAAACAATACCTTTAACCAACCTAAATCAGTAGCTCCAAAAGAGGAGGCCAGGCAAAGGATCCCCCTGTATTTACATTAGGTTATATACAGCTTCCAACATTTTTAAACTATACCGCCCAAAGACAGATTACTTTAAAAAAAAATAGCAAGTGCAAAAAATTTCTAAACAGCTGCTCTTAGGTGGACACTAAATGAAGGCTGAAAACGCTGTCCAATAAAGAACAACAAGTCAGTTTATCTTGACATCTTTTTTTTTTTTTCTTCTATTGTCCCAAGTAGAACAGTCAGATAGATTTAGACAGGGCTTCTATTATCCAAAACAAAATTAGTAGGTAAATGAATATTCACCAGGCATCCCTTCTCGGATCAGACCACAGCTCAACACGATACTCACTCAAATCGCACCAAGAGCATTGAGCAAGGGTGACAACACAGATGGTACCTGGAAGCTGATTTCTTGCACCGATAGCTGCTGCTACCTCTGAGCGTACCACTCTCACTGATCCCGCCCAGTACTCAGGATACACTGCAGGGTCCGGTCAAGCGTTTCAGTTCCGGTCTGTTTACCTTAGCTGCCGCCCTATTCTCAGCGGGGTCCCTTTCAGCATCTACGCCGACTCCTCAGCAGAAACCGCCACACACCCAGCCAACCAGGCGGCCAGGTGGAATCCCGGTCTTACCGGTAAGTCTCCAGCAGCGTGTTTCTTAGGTATAAGGCCAGGTATACCAGATATTCTGGTCAGGTCCCCAGTGCGGTAAACAAGAGTTGATATGGGGCTCCGGTCTCGTTTATTACAGCAGCGTCCGGACTTGGGTTATATAACAGCAGAATTCAGCCTATCACATAGGCTCTTTGTTTGATACTTGAATTACCACCTTAGAGCTCACACAGCTACGTCCAGCTCATGCAGCTTCCTCCGACTCCAACTGTAGATTAATATAAATAAGAAGACATTCCTTTGTGACAGCTTGCGGGGTCAGACCCCGGGGAATGTTTAAAAAACTCAGCAAAAAAAGCTCTCCAGGGCAAGTAGCTGCGAGTGGGGAGTGATGGAACAGCGTTCTCTCACCACGTAGGTGTGCTAGTGTACAGGTGAATTACACAGCACCTCCCCCCAACGGAATTCCCCATGGGTTAATTATCCTTTATGCTTATTTTTGTATTTTCTCATTAAAAGCATCACCTAGGACATGCCCATATCAATAGGCTAAGCCTGCAAGTAAAGGAGACCTGTTAATGTTATTTATGTTAGGTATTGAAATACTAATTATGGCTGGCAGGGGTGTATAAGCACAACCTGCTATTTCAGATACAAAATATCTCTCTCCCTCATATCACCACTAGAAGATTAATCAGTAGTATTGCATCCTCTTTACATAGATTTTCTACAAAGAAAAAATGTTACTCATATTTTCAGTATAGGTAGAACTAGAATTATGGCAAGCAAAATCAGGTATTTCAAATAACAAATAAAGGTAAATGAGATGTTTGCAAACAATTAAATAGACTTCAGCAGGTAAAATGGACAATTGGGGCCACATTAAAGGGGAGAAAATATATAAAATATAATGTCCCTTTAAAGGGACAGTCTTCACCTTAGTCATCTGAAAGGGATATGAAACCCCAATTTTTTCTTTCATGATTCAATTAGAGCAAGCAATTTTAAGCAACTTTCTAATTTACAATAATTATCAGGAGAACAAAGAAAAATTGATAATAGGAGTAAATTAGACATTTGCTTAAAATTACATGCTCTATCTGAAAAAAAATTGAGTTTCATATCCCTTTAAAGTCTTACTTTAGAATCTAAAGTAAGACTTTAAAGGGATATGAAACTCAATTTTTTTCTTTCTTTTTAGATTAAGCTGCAAATAAACGCCTGCACCCTTTCTATATCATGCAGCAATAACAGTAAAAAAGTTATTTTAAAATTACTATTGTTTCTGGTCACTTTGAAATGGCTGCCAAGCACTGCTGTTGCTGATTGGCTATTTTTTTTCAGCATGTAGTTGGACAGCACCTGAAGTATAACTGTTCACAGAGCACTTACTCTGGTGAGCTGAAGAAATTGTGAGGTAAAACATCTTCCCTTTTTACATAGAGATGTTCAGGTAATATTTTCATGTCAGCTTTTTACAGTTATGCAGCATCACTTTCAAGCGATTTAGCATATGAGTATTATGTCTCTTTAAAGGGACAGTCTACACCAGAATTGTTATTGTTTTAAAAGATAGATAATCCCTTTATTACCCATTCCCCAGTTTTGCATAACCAACACAGTTATAATAATATACTTTTAACCTCTGTGATTATCTTGTATCTAAGCCTCTGCAAACTGCCCCTCCTTTTTCAGTTCTTTTGACAGACTTGCAGTCTAGCCAATCAGTGCCTGCTCCCAGATAACTTCACGTGCACGAGCACAGTGTTATCTATATGAAATACGTGAACTAACACCCTCTAGTGGTGAAAAACTGTTAAAATGCAATCTGAAAAGAGGTGGGCTTCAAGGTCTAAGAAATTAGCATATGAACCTCCTAGGTTAAGCTTTCAACTAAGAATACCAAGAGAACAGAGCAAAATTGGTGATAAAAGAAAATTGGAAAATTGTTTAAAATTACATGCTCTATCTCAATCATGAAAGTTTATTTTGGCCTAGACTGTCCCTTTAAGTGTGCAATAAAGGGCATTTCTTCCTCTGGCACACACACACTTTAAATAAAACAGTATCATCATCTCTTATTAAATAACTGCATGATAAGGTCACTTTCCTTCTTCATTTCTGAAGAACTGTTTGTTTAGCTAAGGAACAGTATTTTAGGAAAAACATAATTTATGCTTACCTGATAAATTTATTTCTCTTGTAGTGTATCCAGTCCACGGATCATCCATTACTTATGGAATATATTCTCCTTCCCAACAGGAAGTTGCAAGAGTCCACCCACAGCAAAGCTGCTATATAGCTCCTCCCCTAACTGCCATATTCAGTCATTCGACCGAAAACATGTAGAGAAAGGAAAAAACCATAGGGTGCAGTGGTGACTGTAGTTCAAATGAAAAAATTACCTGCCTTAAAGTGACAGGGCGGGCCGTGGACTGGATACACTACAAGAGAAATAAATTTATCAGGTAAGCATAAATTATGTTTTCTCTTGTTAAGTGTATCCAGTCCACGGATCATCCATTACTTATGGAATACCAATACCAAAGCTAAAGTACACGGATGATGGGAGGGACAAGGCAGGTACTTAAACGGAAGTTACCACTGCCTGTAAGAAACCCTTTCTCCCAAAAATAGCCTCCGAAGAAGCAAGGTATCAAATTTGTTAAATTTGAAAAAGTATGAAGCACAGACCAAGACTCCGTCTTGTAAATCTGTTCAACAGAAGCCACATTTAAAAAAGGCCCAAGTGAAAACCACAGCTCTAGTAGAATGATCTGTAATCCCTTCAGGAGGCTGCTGTCCAGCAGTCTCATAAGCTAAATGAATTATGCTTTTTAACCAAAAAGACAGAGAGGCTGCCGAAGTCTTTTGACCTCTCCTCTGTCCAGAATAGACAACAAACAAGGTGAACGTTTGATGAAAACTGTAGTAGCTTGTAAGTAAAACTTTAAAGCACAAACCACGTCCAATATTGTGTAATAGACATTCCTTCTTTGAGGAAGGATTAGGATACAAGCATGGAACAACTATCTCTTGAGTGATGTTCTTGATAGATACCACCTTAGGAAAAACCCCAGGTTAGTACGCAGGACTACCTTATCTGTACGAAGGACCAGATAAGGAGAATAACATTGTAACACAGATAACTTGGAGACTCTACGAGTCACGGAAATAGCTACCCAAAAGGAACTTTCCAAGATAAAGATTGATATCTATGGAACAAAAAAAGGTTCAAACGGAACTTCTTGAAGAACCTTAAGAACCAGGTTTAAGCTCCATGGTGGAGCAACAGTTTTAAACACAGGCTTGGATCTAACCAAAGCCTGACCAAATGCCTGAACGTCTAGAATACCTGCCAGACGCTTGTGCAAAAAAAATAGACAGAGTAAAAATCTGTCCCTTTTAAGGAATTAGCTGACAACCCTTTTCTCCAAAACATCTTGGAGAAAAGATAATATCCTGGGAATCCAGACTTTACTCAATGAGTAACCCTTGGATTCATAACAATCAGATATTTACACCATATCTATGTTCAATTTTCCTAGAGACAGGCTTTCATGTCTGTATTAAGGTATCAATGGCTGACTCGGAGAAGCCATGCTTTGATAACATCAAGCGTTCAGTCTCCAGGCAGTCCATCTCAGATTGATTCTATTTAGAAGGTTGAAAGGACCCTGAGGTAGAGGGACCTGTCTCAGAAGCAGAGACCGTGATGGAAAGGATGACATGTCCACCAGATCTGCATACCAGGTCCTGCGTGGCTACGCAGGCGCTGTCAAAAACACCAAAACCCTCTCCTGCTTGGTCTTGACCTCCGGAGGAAATCCCACTCCCCCGGAAGAAAAGTCTGACGACTTCGAAAATCCACCTCCCAGTTCTCAACACCTGGGATATGGATAGCTGATAGACAAGAGTGAGTCTCTGTCCAGTGAATTATTGTAAGACTTCTAACATCGCTAGGGAACTTCTGTTCCCCATTGATGGCTGATGTAAGCCACAGTCGTGTATATTGTCCGACTGAGTATGATGTACCTCAGAGTTGCTAACTGAGGCCAAGTCTGAAGAGCATGGAATATCACTCCCAGTTCCAGAATATTTATTAGAAGGAGGGTCTCCTCCTAAGTCCACTATCCCTGAGCCTTCAGGGAGTTCCAGACTGCATCCCAACCTAAAAGGCTGGCATCTATTGTAACAATTGTCCCATCTGACCTGCGGAAGGTCATACCCTTGGACAGATGGACCTGATATAGTCACTAGAGAAGAGAATCTCTGGTCTCTTGGTCCAGGTTAAACAGGGGAACAAATCTGTGTAATCCCCGTTCCTCTGACTGAGCATGCATAGTTGCAGTGGTCTGAAATGTAGACGTGCAAACGGTACTATGTCCCTTGCCGCTACCATTAAGTCGATTTCATTCATGTACTGAGCCACCGAAGGGCGCGGATGGGATGAAAAACACGGCAGAAATTTAGAAACTTTGACAACCTGGACTCCGTCAGGTAAATTTTCATTTCTACAGAATCTATCAGAGTCCCTAGGAGGGAAACCCTTGAGATTGGGGATAGAGAACTCTATCCTTGTTCACTTTCCACCCATGTGATCTCAGAAATGCCAGTACTACGTCCGTATGAGACTTGGCAATTTGGATGTTTGACGCCTGTATCAGGATGTCGTCTAAATAAGGGGCCACTTCTATGCCCCGCGGCCTAAGGACCGCCAAAGCGACCCCAGAACCTCCATAAAGATTCTTGGGGCTGTAGATATCCCAAAGGAAAGAGCTACAAACTGGTAATGCCTGTCTAGAAAGGCAAATCTGAAAAAACGAAGGTGATCTTTATGCATCCCAATGTGAGGATAAGCATCCTTCAAATCCATTGTAGTCCTCTATTGACTCTCCTGGATCATAGTTAAGATGGTACAAATAGTTTCCATCTGAAATGACGGGATTCTGAGGAATTTGTTTAAGATCTTTAGATCCAAAATAGGTCTGAAGGTTCCCTCACCTTGGGAACCACAAACAGATTTGAGTAAAAACTCTGTCCCTGTTCCTCTCTTGGAACTGGATGGATCTCGTACACAATGTAAGAATGCCTCCTTCTTTATCTGGTTTGCAGATAATTGTGAAAGGCAAAATCTCCCCTTTTTTTGGGGGGAAATCTTTGAAATCCAGAAGATATCTCTGGGATATAAATTCCAATGCCTAGGGATCCTGGGCATCTCTTGCCCACGCCTGGGCGAAGAATGAAAGTCTGCCCCCTATAGGATCCGTTACCGGATAGGGGTCCGTTCCTTCATGCTGCCTTAGAGGTAGCAGCAGGCTCCTTGGCCTGCTTATCTTTGTTCCAGGTCCGATTGTCTCCAGACCGCCTTGGACTGAGCAAAAATTAGACCTTTTTTGGCCCTTGATTTGGACCTATCCTGAGGAAGGGCATGACCTTTTCCTCCAGTGATATAAGCAATAATCTTCTTCAAACCAGGCCCGATAGGGTCTGCCCCTTGAAGGGAAGTTAAATAGCTTATTTATTAAAGTCACGACAGCTGACCATGATATAAGCCATAGCGCTCTGCGCGCCAGTATAGTAAAAAACAGAATTCTTAGCCGTTAGTCTAGTCAAATGAACAAAGGCATCAGAAAACAAAGGAATTGGCTAGCATAAGCTTGTCAAATATATTCATCCAATGGAGTCGCTAACTGTAAAGCCTCATCAAGAGACTCAACCCAGAAAGCCGCAGCAGCAGTGACAGAAGCAATGTATGCAAGGGGCTGCAGGATAAAAACCCTGTTGAATAAACATTTTTTATCCATTGGATCTAAAAAGCACAACTGTCCTCGCCAGAGGTAGTGGTACGCTTAGCTAGAGTAGAAACTCTTCTCTCCACCTTAGGAACTGTCTGCCAGAAGTCCCGTGTGGCGGTAACTATTAGAAAACATTCTTCTAAAAAATAGGAGGGGAAGAGAACGGCACACCTGGTCTATCCCATTCCTTATTAAAACATTTTTTAGTAAACCTCTTTAGGTATTGGAAAAACATCAGTACACACCGGCACTGCATATTATTTATCCAGTCTACACAATTTCTCTGGCCCTGCGATTGTACACATTCATTCAGAGCAGCCAAAGCCTCCCTGAGCGACAAGTGGAGGTTCTCAAGCATAAATTTTAAATGTAGAAATATCAGAATCAGGTTAAATCATCTTCCCTGAGTCAAAAAAAATCACCCACAGACTAAGCATATTGTGAGGTAGTATCATACATGGTTCTTAAAGCGTCTGTATGCTCTGTATCTACCCCCAGAGCTATCTGCTTTCCTTTAATTTCAGGTAGTCTGACTAATACTGCTGCCAGAGTATTATTCACCACCTTTGCCATGTCTTGTAAAATAAACGCTATGGGCGCCCTTGATGTACTTGGCGCCATTTGAGCGTGAGTCCCTAAAGCGGGAGTCAAAAGGTCTGACACGTGGGGAGAGTTAGTCGGCATAACTACCCCCACGACAGAATCCACTGGTGATAATGTTTTTAAAGACAAAAAATGATCTTTATTGTTTAACATGAAATCAGTACTTCTGGTACACATTCTAAGATGGGGTTCCACCATGGCTTTAAAACATAATGAACACAGAGCTTCCTCTATGTCAGACATGTTAAAACAGACTAATAATGAGACTAGTAAGCTTGGAAAACACTTTAAATCAAGTTAACAAGCAAATATATAAAACGTTACTGTACCTTTAAGAGAAACAAATTTTGTCAAAATTTGAAAAACAGTGAAAAAAGGCAGTAAAACAAACAAAATTTTTACAGTACATGTCATAAGGTAACAGAGCATTGCACCCACTTGCCAATGGATGATTAACCCCTTAATGCAAAAAACAGATAAAAAAAAAAAAAAAACTGCCACAGCAGAGCTGTGGATTACCTTCCCTATAAACGATTTTGGAAGTCTTTTTAGCCCTTTAGAAATGTCCTGTAGTATTCATGGGACTGCTGAGGGAATCTGGATGATTCATTTTGTAATTTTAACTGCGCAAAAAAGCGCTAAATTAGGCCCCTCCCACTCATATTACAACAGTGGGAAGCTTCAGTTAACTGTTTCTATGCAAAATTTAAGCCAGCCATGTGGAAAAAACTTAGGCCCCAATAAGTTTTATCACCAATGTACGTTAAAAAACGATTAAACATGCCAGCAAACGTTTTAAAACACATTTTTATAAGAGTATGTATCTCTATTAATAAGCCTGATACCAGTCGCTATCGCTGCATTTAAGGCTTTACTTACATTACTTCGGTATCAGCAGTATTTTCTTAGTCAATTCCATTCCTAGAAAAATATCTTACTGCACATACCTTTTCTGCAGGAAAACCTGCACGCCATTCCCCCTCTGAAGTACCTCACTCCTCAGAATGTGTGAGAACAGCAAATGGATCTTAGTTACGTCTGCTAAGATCATAGAAAAACGCAGGCAGATTATTCTTCCAAATACTGCCTGAGAAAAACAGCACACTCCGGTGCCATTTAAAAATAACAAACTTTTGATTGAAGAATAAACTAAGTATAAATCACCACAGACTCTCACAACCTCCTATCTATGTTGAGGCTTGCAAGAGAATGACTGAATATGGCAGTTAGGGGAGGAGCTATATAGCAGCTTTGCTGTGGGTGGACTCTTGCAACTTCCTGTTGGGAAGGAGAATATATTCCATAAGTAATGGATGATCCGTGGACTGGATACACTTAACAAGAGAAATGAAGGCTAGCACCAGTTTATAAAGTAGCAATGCTATTTCTGTTTAAAATTACGTTACGTCAAACCTGGTTATAAAATTGTTCAACACTATTTCTTGCGACAATTCCCATGGATATTTAACCAGTTCCAGCCATTCAAGCCCTGTCATGTGTAATCTTAATTACCAAATCAGTTCCAGAAAAACATTTATACACAGAATTCAGGTTTACTAAATTTTGGAGAATTTAGTCAAAATAAAACAGGAACAAAAAGTAACACACATGTAGTAGAAATGGAATAATATATTTAAAAGTCAAATAACAAATCTCATCGTTCTAACCAAGTTTTTATCATTAGCATTGATCCGACAGACAAGATCAGAAAGCTTTTTTTTCAGTTTGGCTCACATGGCCAAAAACACGAGTATTCTTCTAAACTGCTTTACAAAAAGGAGTAAAAAAAAACACTGTCCACCCACATGAGAAGGGTAATTAGTAAATGATGATACCGTATTACTCTGCTAAATGCACAAACAACTTTCCTCAGCTGCTGTTGCTGTCACAATAATGTGCCTCCTTCAAGGATGGGACATGGATTTCAAAGCGTGTTCTTCCTCGTGCATAAACACGTGCTGAAGCACTTCCTACACACGGCTTGATTCATGCTGATTACACAATGAATGGGTAGAAAGGATAGATGCCGCATATAAATTTGTCAGCAAAAAGGGTAATTAAATTTAATATACAACTGACTTCCAACTTTTTACCTCATCTATGGATTTCAAGTTTCACAATATCAGCTTGACCCCAAATTTCCATAGATTCCGACACACCTGTTTAACTTCTGGCAGGCTCTCATCTTGTGAAAGAGCACAAAGCCATATCATAACGGAAGATGGACACGTGCATGTGATGAAATTTGACTCAAAGGGGCATAGAAGTAAAAATAAAAAAAATAATCTAATTTTTCTCTTTATTGGCAATTTACCCCTTTTCTTGGTCACCTTAGTTGAAATGTGGCCGCTTTCATGAGGGTATATTGATTTAGGAGTGTGCACGAGTCTTGGGCACTATATTGGAGCAGTGTGTGTAATAATGTTATACAAATAACCCGTAGAGGGAGCTTTAGCTGCAGTAGGCAGCGGTGAGTGATGGCTAGCTGGTACTTTACTGGCACAGCTGGTATGACCATATTTAAAATTAGAGAATATACTTTTTTATCAGGCTCTCTATATTCCTCTTGTATCCATAATGTTTTAGATTGCAATCTTAAATGCTTTTGTATTAAAGGGACATTCCAGATAAAACTGGAATGCACACGGGTGCCTTTTAGTTTTAAATCGAAGCATTTTGCAACATACATGTATTAGCAAACAAATGTACTTAAGTATGCTCTGTGCGCCAGCATTTAAAACACAGGTACGTGTATTATCTGGTACTAAGTCAATTGGCATCATTGCTAACATGCTACAAGCCCCACTAGCGCTCTGAGCTGCTGCAGTATTTAAAATGCTGGTGTACTGAGAATATCTAACTATGCTTCATGCGTGTGAGAAAAAAAAACGTTAACACTAAAACAGTGATAAGTTTTACTAGAAGCATTTTTTCCAGTACATGAATATTGTAAATATGTTTCTATTTAATGATTATTAATCTTTGTGCATTTTAATTTTGACCGGAATGTCTTCTTACATCTATATGGGTTTAACAATCTGTTTTATTTATCCATTACACCCATGTATACTGAGCAGTGTAAGATAAAGGAAATAAACTCTCTGAGGAACATAAGACAATGAACACTGAAACACAAGATAATATTGGGGGACAAAACAAATTACAATGTAGTTCCCTATACAAGGCCATAGATGCAGTCAATATGGTGACTAAAGAACAAATGAAAATAAACTAAAATCATGTAGTACAGATACATTGCTTTAGATAAAATAAATAGTTGAATTAATTAATTACGTAATAATAATAATAATAATAATAATAAAACGTTAACAGTGGGGAATAATTACACATTATGGGGTCCATTTAATAATGGCCAGACGGACAAGGCCGGATATCTCCACCCCTGTCTGTCTGGCATTGCGGCTAGCGGGCAGTGTATCGCCAATGCTTGTGCAATGCTGCCTCCTGCTGCTTCTTAACTATCGACTCTATTCCCAGCTTCATAAATAGAGCCCTATGACTCACCAGCACTATACAATAACTAAACGTAACATACACAGTCAAATGTCACTGCTCTTATGTAAATACATTAAAAAAAAAAAGAAACATAGTTTAATTTCTGGAAATTAAAGGGTCATGAAACCCAAATTTTTTCTTTCATGATTCAGAGAATACAATTTTAAACAACTTTCCAATTTACTTCTATCATTTAATTTGCTTCCTTCTCTTGTTATCCTTTGCTGAAAGCTTTATCTAGCAAAGCTCAGGAGCAGCAGAGAACCTGGGTTCTAGCTGTTGATTGGTGGCTGCATATATATATCGATTGTGATTGGCTCACCCATGAGTTCAGTTAGAAACTATTAGTGCATTGCTGCTCCTTTAACAAATGATACCAAGAGAATTAAACAAATTAGATAAATTGGAAAGTTGTTTAAAATTGTATTCTCTATTTGAATCATGAAAGAAAAAATATTTGGGTTTCATGTCACTTTAAATGTAAATTAAAGGAAAAACAAAATTTTTAAGAGAACAATGTTTCTTCCACATATATTTTTTTATGAGCAATATACAATCGCTGGTTGCATTTCAGCATTAAAGGGACATTAAACCCACATTTTTTTCTTTCATGATTCAGATAGAACATGTGATTTTAAACAACTTTCCAATTTACTTCTATTATTTAATTTGCTTTGTTTTCTTGGTATCTTTTGATGAAAAGGATACCTAGGCAGGCTCAGGAGCTGCTGATTGGTGGCTGTACATATATGCTTCATGTTACTGGCTCACACAATACATTCAGCTAGCTCCCAGTAGTGCATTGCTACTTCTTTAACAAATGATACCAAAAGAATGAAGCACATTAGATGATAGACATTAATTGGGAAATTAATGAACCATGAAAGAAAATGTTTGGGTTTCATATCCCTTTCAAGGTAAAGTAAACATCTGGTAGTTACAAGACATTTATGTTGTCTTACTAGTCTTATTTGACTGTTATTGCATTGTTGCTGGATAACCTCACATGCAGGCATTCAGCAACAACACAAGATACACTCATGTAATAGAGGCATCCCGCTGAAAGGCATGCAATCTCAGGAACACCCTATCCCTGCAATTGTGAGAAGTTAAACAGATATAAGGGGCACCATAGCCTGGAATGCCTCACACGTAAGAGACCATAACACAGCCACCATACAGGGTATGATATGGTGCGTGTCCTTAAGGGCATAATGTCTGTTGTTAAGGGGTTAAATGTATAAATGAGTAATAGGACTCTCATGCTCACTGAAAAATAGTGATACCTCCCACAGAAAGAGTTGGTTTATTTAGCAAAGGAACATTCATAAAAAAAAAGAAAAAACATAATTTATGTAAGAACTTACCTGATAAATTCATTTCTTTCATATTAGCAAGAGTCCATGAGCTAGTGACGTATGGGATATACATTCCTACCAGGAGGGGCAAAGTTTCCCAAACCTTAAAATGCCTATAAATACACCCCTCACCACACCCACAATTCAGTTTAACGAATAGCCAAGAAGTGGGGTGATAAGAAAAAAGTGCGAAAGCATATAAAATAAGGAATTGGAATAATTGTGCTTTATACAAAAAAATCATAACCACCACAAAAAAGGGCGGGCCTCATGGACTCTTGCTAATATGAAAGAAATGAATTTATCAGGTAAGTTCTTACATAAATTATGTTTTCTTTCATGTAATTAGCAAGAGTCCATGAGCTAGTGACGTATGGGATAATGACTACACAAGATGTGGATCTTTCCACACAAGAGTCACTAGAGAGGGAGGGATAAAATAAAGACAGCCAATTCCTGCTGAAAATAATCCACACCCAAAATAAAGTTTAATGAAAAACATAAGCAGAAGATTCAAACTGAAACCGCTGCCTGAAGTACGTTTCTACCAAAAACTGCTTCAGAAGAAGAAAATACATCAAAATGGTAGAATTTGGTAAAAGTATGCAAAGAGGACCAAGTTGCCGCTTTGCAAATCTGATCAACCGAAGCTTCATTCCTAAACGCCCAGGAAGTAGAAACTGACCTAGTAGAATGAGCTGTAATCCTATGAGGCGGAGTCTTACCCGACTCAACATAGGCAAGATGAATTAAAGATTTCAACCAAGATGCCAAAGAAATGGCAGAAGTTTTCTGGCCTTTCTAAAACCGGAAAAGATAACAAATAAACTAGAAGTCTTTCGGAAAGACTTAGTAGCTTCAACATAATATTTCAAAGCTCTAATAACATCCAAAGAATGCAACGATTTCTCCTTAGAATTCTTAGGATTAGGACATAATGAAGGAACCACAATGTCTCTACTAATGTTGTTGGAATTCACAACTTAGGTAAAAATTCAAAAGAAGTTCGCAACACCGCCTTATCCTGATGAAAAATCAGAAAAGGAGACTCACAAGAAAGAGCAGATAATTCAGAAACTCTTCTGGCAGAAGAGATGGCCAAAAGGAACAAAACTTTCCAAGAAAGAAATTTAATATCCAATGAATGCATAGCTTCAAATGGAGGAGCTTGAAGAGCCCCCAGAACCAAATTCAAACTCCAAGGAGGAGAAATTGACTTAATGACAGGCTTTATACGAACCAAAGCTTGTACAAAACAATGAATATCAGGAAGAATAGCAATCTTTCTGTGAAAAAGAACAGAAAGAGCAGAGATTTGACCTTTCAAGGAACTTGCGGACAAACCCTTATCTAAACCATCCTGAAGAAACTGTAATATTCTCGGTATTCTAAAAGAATGCCAAGAAAAATGATGAGAAAGACACCAAGAAATATAAGTCTTCCAGACTCTATAATATATCTCTCTGGATACAGATTTACGAGCCTGTAACATAGTATTAATCACAGAGTCAGAGAAACCTCTTTGACCAAGAATCAAGCGTTCAATCTCCATACCTTTAAATTTAAGGATTTCAGATCCTGATGGAAAAAAGGACCTTGAGACAGAAGGTCTGGGCTTAACGGAAGAGTCCACGGTTGGCAAGAGGCCATCCGGACAAGATCCGCATACCAAAACCTGTGAGGCCATGCCGGAGCTACCAGCAGAACAAACGAGCATTCCTTCAGAATCTTGGAGATTACTCTTGGAAGAAGAACTAGAGGCGGAAAGATATAGGCAGGATGATACTTCCAAGGAAGTGATAATGCATCCACTGCCTCCGCCTGAGGATCCCGGGATCTGGACAGATACCTGGGAAGTTTCTTGTTTTAGATGAGAAGCCATCAGATCTATTTCTGGAAGTTCCCACATTTGAACAATCTGAAGAAATACCTCTGGGTGAAGAGACCATTCGCCCGGATGCAACGTTTGGCGACTGAGATAATCCGCTTTCCAATTGTCCATACCTGGGATATGAACCGCAGAGATTAGACAGGAGCTGGATTCCGCCCAAACCAAAATTCGAGATACTTCTTTCATAGCCAGAGGACTGTGAGTCCCTCCTTGATGATTGATGTATGCCACAGTTGTGACATTGTCTATCTGAAAACAAATGAACAACTCTCTCTTCAGAAGAGGCCAAGACTGAAGAGCTCTGAAAATTGCACGGAGTTCCAAAATATTGATCGGAAATCTCACCTCCTGAGATTCCCAAACCCCTTGTGCCGTCAGATACCCCCACACAGCTCCCCAACCTGTAAGACTTGCATCTGTTGAGATTATAGTCCAGATCGGAAGAACAAAGAAGCCCCCTGAACTAAACGATGGTGATCTGTCCACCATGTCAGAGAGTGTCGTAAAATCGGTTTAAAGATATTAATTGAGATATCTTTGAGTAATCCCTGCACCATTGGTTCAGCATACAGAGCTGAAGAGGTCGCATGTGAAAACGAGCAAAGGAGATCGCATCTGATGCGGCAGTCCTAAGACCCAACATTTCCATGCATAAGGCTACCAAAGGGAATGATTGTGACTGAAGGTTTTGACAAGCTGATATCAATGTTAAACTTCTCTTGTCTGACAAGGACAGAGTCATAGACACTGAATCTATCTAGAAACCTAAAAAGGTTACCCTTGTCTAAGGAATCAATGAACTGATTGGTAAATTGATCCTCCAACCATGAACTTGAAGAAACAACACAAGTCGATTCGTATGAGATTCTTCGAAAATGAGAAGACTGAGCAAGTACCAAGATATCGTCCAAATAAGGAAATACCAAAACCCTATTCTCTGATTACAGAAAGAAGGGCACCGAGAACCTTTGAAAAAAATTCTTGGAACTGAGGCTAGGCCAAACGGTAGAGCCACAAAACTGGTAATGCTTGTCTAAAAAGAGAATCTCAGACACTAAAAATGATCTGGATGAATCGGAATATGCAGATACACATCCTGTAAATCTATTGTAGACATATAATGCCCTTGCTAAACAAAAGGCAGGATAGTCCTACAGTAACCATCTTGAATGTTGGTATCCTAACATAACGATTCAATAATGATAGATCCGGAACTGGTCTGAAGGAATTGACCTTCTTTGGTACAATGAAGAGATAAAATAAAACCCCAGCCCCTGTTCCAGAACTGGACTTGGCATAAATACTCCAGCCAACTCTAGATCTGAAACACATTTCAGAAATGCTGAGCCTTTGCTGTGTTAACTGGGACACGGGAAAGAAAAGAATCTCTTAGCAGGAGGCCTTAACTTGAAGCCAATTCTGTACCTTTCTGAAACAATGTTTCTGAAACCAGAGATTA
Organism: Bombina bombina; assembly: GCF_027579735.1. Lineage (NCBI taxonomy): Eukaryota > Metazoa > Chordata > Amphibia > Anura > Bombinatoridae > Bombina > Bombina bombina. The sequence goes on along the minus strand of NC_069500.1, from coordinate 1,223,257,937 downwards.
AGAACGGAATTGATCCAAATTTCTTTGAAGAAAACGTAATCTGCCCCATACCAGCTGAGCTGGAATAAGGGCCGCACCTTCATAGGTACTTAGGAGCTGGCTATAGGTTTCTATAAGGCTTGGATATATTCCAAACTGGAAATAGTTTCCAAACTGATACCGCTCCTGAGGATGAAGGATCAGGCTTTTGTTCCTTGTTATGAGAAAAGGAACGAAAATGATTATTTACCCTGGAAAGAAAGGGAAAGCAAAGTTGACTTAGAAGACATGTCAGCATTCCAAGTTTAATCCATAAAGCTTTTCTAGCTAAAATAGCTAGAGACATATACCTGACATCAACTCTAATGATATCAAAAGATGGTATCACCAATAAAATTATTAGCATGTTATAGAATAATAATAATGCTATAAAATTATGATCTGTTACTTGTTGCGCTAAAGCTTCTAACCAAAAAGTTGAAGCTGCAGCAACATCCGCTAAAAATATAGCAGGTCTAAGAAGATTACCTGAACATAAGTAAGCTTTTCTTAGAAAGGATTCAATTTTCCTATCTAAAGGATCCTTAAATGAAGTACTATCTGCCGTAGGAATAGTAGTACATTAGCAGGAGTAGAGACAGCCCCATAACCTTAGGGATTTTTGTCCCAAAAAACTCTAATCTGTCAGATGGCACAGGATATAATTTGCTTAAACGTCTAGAAGGAGTAAATAAATTACCCAAATTATTCCATTCCCTGGAAATTACTTCAGAAATAGCATCAGGGAGAAAAAATACTTCTGGAATAACTACAGGAGATTTAAAAACCTTATTTAAACGTTTACATTTAGTATCAAGAGGACCAGAATCCTCTATTTCTAATGCAAAAAACACTTCTTTAAGTAAAGAACGAATAAATTCCATCTTGAACAAATACAAAGATTTATCAGCATCAACCTCTGAGACAGAAACCTCTGAACCAGAAGAACCATTATCAGTATCAGAATGATGATGTTCATTTAAAAATTCATCTGAAAAAAGAGAAGTTTTAAAAGACTTTTATGTATACTAGAAGGAGAAATAACAGACATAGCCTTCTTAATGGATTTAAAAAATAAAATCTCTTATGTTACCAGGAACACTCTGAAAATTAGATGTTGACGGAACAGCAACAGGTAATGTAACAGTACTAAAGGAAATTTTATCTGCATTAATAAGTTTGACATGACATGCAATACAAATAACAGCTGGAGAAACAGATACCAAAAGTTTATAGCAGATACACTTAGCTTGGTAGCTCCAGCACTGTGCAGTGATTTTCCTGAAGTATCTTCTGACTCAGTTGCAACGTGGAACATCTTGCAATATGTAAAAGAAAAAAACAACATATAAAGCAAAATTGATCAAATTCCTTAAATGACAGTTTCAGGAATGGGAAAAAAATGCCAGTGAACAAGCTTCTAGCAACCAGAAGCAATAAATAATGAGACTTAAATAATGTGGAGACAAAAAAGACGCCCATATCCTTTAGCGCCAAAAAAGACGCCCACATTATTTGGCGCCTAAATGCTTTTGGCGCCAAAAATGACGCCACATCCGGAACGCCGACATTTTTGACGCAAAAAAACGTCAAAAAATGACGCAACTTCCGGCGACACGTATGACGCCGGAAACAGAAAAAAAAATTTTTGCGCCAAAAAAGTCTGCGCCAAGAATCACGCAATAAAATGAAGCATTTTCTGCCCCCGCGAGCCTAACAGCCCACAGGGAAAAAGTCAAATTTTTTAAGGTAAGAAAAAATGATTGAAAACAAATGCATTTATCCCAAATATGAAACTGACTGTCTGAAAAATAAGGAATGTTGAACATTCTGAGTCAAGGCAAATAAATGTTTGAATACATATATTTAGAACTTTATAAATAAAGTGCCCAACCATAGCTTAGAGTGTCACAGAAAATAAGATTTACTTACCCCAGGACACTCATCTACATGTTTGTAGAAAGCCAAACCAGTACTGAAACGAGAATCAGCAGAGGTAATGGTATATATAAGAGTATATCGTCGATCTGAAAAGGGAGGTAAGAGATGAATCTCTACGACCGATAACAGAGAACCTATGAAATAGACCCCGTAGAAGGAGATCACTGCATTCAAATAGGCAATACTCTCCTCACATCCCTCTGACATTCACTGCACGCTGAGAGGAAAACCGGGCTCCAACTTGCTGCGGAGCGCATATCAACGTAGAATCTAGCACAAACTTACTTCACCACCTCCATCGGAGGCAAAGTTTGTAAAAGGTGAATTGTGGGTGTGGTGAGGGGTGTATTTATAGGCATTTTAAGGTTTGGGAAACTTTGCCCCTCCTGGTAGGAATGTATATCCCATACGTCACTAGCTCATGGACTCTTGCTAATTACATGAAAGAAAGATTTATTTAAAAGATTCTTTGCTAAACAAAACAGATGACATGTCTAATTATCATGTCCCACTAAAGAGCAAATACATATAGCCATTGGAGGCAGAAGCTAATACATTCTCATATGGGAATGATTTGCTCACTGCCTCCCTCCAGCACAGCCTACTGCTAAGCAAACTGCAGATAGATTTGTTAACTTTCAAAATTATTAATATGTAATTCCATGTTAGGATTTGGTAAGCTTAGTACCATGTAATAATGATCATGTCTTCTTTTTTTGGGCAGGATCTATTTGAAAGAAAACTGGATAATTATGATACTACCTACAGGATGATAATTATATATATATATATATATATATATATATACACACACAGGTTTAACAAACTTTTCTAAACATGTTTTTGAAGAGAACTACGTACATGTTTTACCTCAAGAATTATAACTGCATGCCCATGCTTAGAGGCACAGAAGTGTAGGACTTGGTTTTGTATATTTAAGAAAGCTTGGACACGCACTTGCTTGCAGGTAACCTATTAGCCCACAAAACAACGAAGGCAAAAATTACCCAGAATATGAGCCCATAAGTAAATGTTAGATATGTGAAAATGAAAGCTGTCGGTAAATTTATTGGTAACTTTACTGTTTGACTTACCTTCATAAACATGCTAAATCCAGTTTTTAGAAGGTCAGTGAGACCAGAAGACATGTGCTCAATATCGACAGGCTCTGTGCGATCAGGATGAAATATTTCCTCCACAATCTGTTTCAACAAAGGCTTGTACGAGGCCTAGAAAAGTAAGTAGTTACAGATAGATTTAAAAAATGTGCAGACAAATTTAGTATATAATGTCAGTAAAAAAGAGCACTGCAAATTAAATTAGCATACCAATTTAGCATTTTAAAATCAGTGGAACCCTTTGTATTATGTACTGAGTTTTAGGTGTAAATTGCCTCCATTATATTTTGACAAATAGCTCCATGCTCTCTGACACCTGGCAGATAAATGTCTGTGCAAGGTGGAAATACATTGGGTGGGACCTTGGCATTATTTACAATGTAACAAATTACCTCCCCGTGAAACAGGTACACATCAGAGGAGCATGAAGTCATATGCTTTCTCTCATCATGCACCAGAGATCATGAGGCAAGTCCCACATACATTGTATAAATTTGGCAGAAAGTGGTTAAATATGTGTTCTAAGTGTGTTACTGGCAGCTGGGAGTTAAATGATATTATGTATGCTACTAGCAATACAGGGGTTAAATGCCTGTATTGTTTGTGTCAGTTAATATAAGGGGGTTAAATAGGTTCCAGTAGCCAGTCTCTAACTCTGAATCTACAGAATGCCCAACCTTCAAGAAGCTATATGAAATACTTTTATCCAAATTATTCTGACAAAAATCATGAATTTGTGTGTAGTAATGCACTTCATATAAGAATTCTACTGCGTTGCATCAATGATAAAATACATTTTAAGTTTACTGAGTAGGAATATCTATGTCTAAAAAACTTCGGGCGAGATTACAAGTGGAGCGCTAACAGTTACCCAAGAGCGAAAAGGGATTTATCGTGGGTGTTTGCGTGCGTCAGGTTTTTCGCTTAAATTACAAGTTGAACATAAATGTGATCACTTAAGTGCAATTGAAGTTAACACTCGTCGGGTTAGCGCGTCCTCAGAGCTCTGGTTAACTGTTTTGCAAAACAAAAAAGTGTCACAATACACTGCTAAGAGGCAAGGGCATTTTTATTTATCATTCGTCATAGCAAGTCTCCTTCTAAGATTTAGTAATTTCTCTATCAGTTCTAATATATGGGTTTTAAATAAATGAAGTGCCTTGAGTATAATGTTCATGTGCTCAGTCATTTTGTCTGTGCATCTAATAAAATGTAATTATCTATGTATGATCACAATAGCTTATAATAGCTTTAGTTAAAAGCAGTGTGGCCAGCTGCCATATTCCCGGAACACAAAAACTGAACTAAAAGAACTGTACTAAAATAAGCATTTGATTCAGGTGATGCCCCAGTCAGAATATAACTCCCCCACTGCAGGTTCCAGAGCAGGTGGACCAAGAGCTCACCCCACTGTTTAATCACCTTTTAATCACATCTGCTTAGTGCGGATGGCAGTCCTGATGAGCAGACAGAGCAGGGCAAAGGAATGGCTATTATAAGCAGACATCCCTGTGCTGCAGCTGCGGTAGTAAGATACTGGCCACTGGCTGGGAGACCCTGCTCACTCTCTGCATGGCCATGTAATTAGAGGTACTGAGCTGTGCGAGGCTGAGGACACTTCAAGGAGGGAGAATCGACATTGAGCAGAGTACGGAGCAGAGTAAGCAGACCTACCAACTGTCCCAAGTTAAGAGGTTCAGTCCCTGATTCTGAGCTCTGTCTCTCTGACCCGTGGAACACACGTCCACGATCTGCCTAGACTCTCCCACAATCCCACCCACTAACGACCCATGATCCTACCCCTCCCAACATAGCTCCACCCACAAAATGGTGACAGGCCCCTATCAACTTCCTGAATCCCTGATACCCAGCCACAAATGTTGGGAGGTATTGGTTATGGGACAGGGGAAGGAGGCAGCATGGGAACTTTTATTCTTAAAAGACAAATTAATATCTCATATGCCCGGGCACAATGACATGCTGCTGCGCATCTCTATAGTTTACTGACCAGCTGCCATAGCATTGCTATTGTGCAGGCGATACTTAAATAAGTGCCCTATACTATTGCATTAGCAAAAATAGCGATTGTATTTGAATTCTCATTGGATGAATAAAACATGAGGGGGCTGGATTACATTGAGGCTGTCTTTGTAGAGGAAAAAATAAACTTTTTAGAAATGTAATAGCAGGCAATAGTGCATTATTTCATGACCCTTTAACAGACTTGCACAAAGCAGTGCAATAGCACAACTTTAAAGATTTATATCTATGTAATTATTACATTTTTTTGTGTGTTCTAAACCAAGCTTAGAATGGTCTACTCCATACAATCCATCTTCCTGCCAAATTTCATGAGGATCAGTTTGTTGTAGTTGTATCTAAATTGTCACCTATCTTTTCTATAAAAATTTTTTTACACATTACAAAGGAATTAATTTATTTCAGATTTTCAAAATTTGTAGTGATCTGCATGACCAAACTGACAAGTTCCAGCCATTTTCCTTCATCCAATTAAATATAATATAATATAAGCATTTCAGACTAAGCAATTAAGGGCTAGATTACAAGTGAGATGCAAACATGTTTCTGTGAGCATTTTTAATTGCGCCGATATTACAAGTTGAGTGAAATTGAGATTTACGCTACAATTCTTACCATGATCTAAGAGCAGGGTTTAACTGTTTTCCGAAACTAAAAAGTGTCACAAAACACATAAAAATACATAACAAAGTACACACACTCATAATAACGCTGTCTAATAAAAATGATTCCCAAAGAATATTGTACAAAAAAAGTTATAAGGGCTCAAAGATAGGAGATCTTGGGCGTTAGAAAAAAAAGCAGCAAAAGGGCTTTAACATTGAGATACATATAGATATATTGCTAAAGATGTATATGCATGTATATATATATATATATATATATACATATATATATATATACACACACACACACACATATATATATATATATATATATATATATATATATATATATATATATATATATATACACACACACACACACATATATATACATATATACACTCACTGGCTACTTTATTAGGTACACCTTGATTTGAGTTTTGTGACATGTGCATTATCCTGATGGAAGTAGCCATCAGAAGATGGGTACACAGTAGTCATAAAGGGATGGACATGGTCAGCAACAATACTCAGATATGCTGTGGCATTTAAAGGATGCTCAGTTGGTAAGAAAATATCCACCACACCATTACACCACCACCACCCTGAACCGTAGATGCAAGTGAGGATGGATCCATGCTTTCATGTTGTTTACGCCAAATTATGATGCTACCATCTGAATGTCGCAGCTGAAATCGAGACTCCTCAGACCAGCCAATTTTTTTCAAAAATGCTATTATCCAATTTTGGTGAGCCTGTGCGAATTGAAGCCTCAGCTTCCTGTTCTTTGCTGACAGGAGTGGCACCCGGTGTGGTCTTCTGCTGCTGCTCCAAGGTTTGACGTGTTGTGCATTCAGAGATGGTATTCTGCATACCTTGGTTGTAACGAAAAAGTGCAAGAAGGCAGCAGCACCAGTAATAAAGTCATTATTTAGGACAAGAGAAAAGAAAAACACAACGTTTCGGGGCTCACCCCTTAATCATGTGTATAATTTTTACAAGGCGATTTCATTCCATTTATACCCTTCAGGTGTGTTCATTTACAGGTGTATCTAACAAAAATCACCACTAAACACTGCCACCTACTGGTGGAAAATTATCATTACAGCCTGAATTATTTACATAAAAATTCTACTCATATTAAAAAACCGAATGAGATGGATAATGGATTCACATACAAATCTTACTTACCATTTAAAGATCCTTTAGAGATCAATATTGCTCCCTTTGAAGCTAGCAAATAAAGGGATAAAAACCTTATAAAAATAAAGACCAATTCAAGTCCCTATTCAGACCCCTAGGGTGCAAAGTATCTAGTTTGAAAAAAGCCTCCCATCTCTTTAAAATCAACTCTCTGTCGCCCCCTCTCCTAGGTCTCTCTATTCTCTCTATTATCTGAAACCTAAGTTGGGAGAAAGGGGCTTCCTCATCCCCCCCACCTAATGTTGGATTTTTGTTGGCTCATAAACTCTCTGGCCTTTCTAGTGGACTCACCGATGTAAATTAAACCACAGGGACATTTAATAAGATAAATAATAAAATCTGAATTACATGTGTAGTAATCTTTTATATCAAATTTGGCCCCAGTATGATGGTGAGTGAACTGACGATCCTTGATCATATTACCACAACTGAAACACCCCAAACACGGGTAACAGCCCTTATACTTATTGGTAATATAGCCAGTTCTATTATATTTAGTACCACCAACATCACTCCTAATAAGGGCGCCCCTAAAAGACGGAGATCTTCTATAGGTGGGCATGGGCGCCTCTTTGAATTCTGCAACTAGGGGGTTACATTCTCTTAGGATGTGCCAATGTTTCTTGATGATACTTTGTATTTGCTTACTCTGTATGTTATATTGGGTTACAAAAACCAAATGGTCCTTACTCTGACCCTTTTGCCCACTCCCTTTGTTCTCCTTTAGTAGGTCCTCCCTATTCAATGCCAACACTTTTTCCATATTGTTCTTAATTAGATCCTCAGGATAACCCCTATTAACAAACAATTTACCCATCTCCCTAAGCTTTTCCTCCACCAACATGGGGTCAGAGACAATTCTTTTTATTGGCTATAGGTGAGGGAATTCAACAGGGAAGTAGGTTGTAACAAGTGGTTATTTGAGTTAGTGTTGCCTTTCTATTATCTCAAACCAGTCTGCCCATTCTTCTCTGACCTCTGACATCAACAAGGCTGTGTTGTCCACACAACTGCCACTCACTGGATATTTTCTCTTTTTCGGACCATTCTCTGTAAACCCTAGAGATGGTTGTGTGTGAAAATCTCAGTAGGTCAGCAGTATTTGAAATACTCAGACCAGCCCGTCTGGCATGAACAACCATGCCACGTTCAAAGTCACTTAAATACCCTTTCTTCCCCATTCTGATGCTCTGTCTTCACCACGTCTAGATGCCTAAATGCATTGAGTTGCTGCCATGTGATTGGCTGATTAGCAATTTGTGTTACCAAGCAATTGAACAGGTGTACCTAATAAAGTGGCCGGTGAGTGTATATAACACTGAAGAAATGACACTTTGCTACAATGTAAAGTAGTGAGTGTACAGCCTGTATAACAGTGTAATTTTGCTGTCCCCTCAAAATAACTCACAGCCATTAATGTTTAGACTGTTGGCAACAAAAGTGAGTACACCCCTAAGTGGAAATGTCCAAATTAGGCCCAAAATGTCAATATTTTGTGTGGCCACCATTATTTTCCAGCACTGCCTTAACCCACTTGGTCATGGAGTTCCCCAGAGCTTCACAGGTTTCCACAGGAGTCCTCTTCCACTCCTCCATGACAACATCACGGAGCTGGTGGATGTTAGAAACCTTGCGCTCCCCCACATTCCATTTGTGATATACCTTTAAGGTATATCCCTTCCTATTCACTTCCTATCACTATTTAAGGAACTTCCTCCCTCAGTTCATTGCCTGAATATTGGTGATGTTACTTGCTTTTGTGAGCATTAATAATCCTTGTTTTCCTCAGGTCGTACCAGCTAAGATATCTTCTCTACTGTGTTTTCACTTGCCTTTAATTCCTCAATATCAGTGGATTTTCCTTTTTGTTTCCTCCGGAGTTCTACCTCTTACAGCTGACTTATTCCTCACTGTCTACCGTTGCAGCCGCAACACCTGTCATCGCTAGTCATCCATGCTGTGATCAGAGCAGCGCAACTGGAACTCTCATCCTGTCTTCCGGTGAACACACTGAGGATCACGCCAGCTCAGTTCTAGGGTGGTGGAACACTCGGAAGCCCTCTGTTGTGAGTACTAATGATCGGGTAAACTGAAGGTACTTTGTCTTACAGTTACGTGCATCCTTGTTGTACTTTGCTCATTGACATTATCGGATATTATAAACTTCCTTGTTTTCTTAACTGCAACTGTTCTACTTTGTTACCTTAATTATCTCATTGTGCTTACTCGCACCTCCTTGTCCTTCCAAGTACTCACTAAGAGGTGCTCATTAATTATGAACACAAACTGATTTGCTTAAGAGACCACAACTTTTGAATACCGGTTGCTATGCTTATAAGATCTGCCATAAGTCATGAACTGATGAACCTGTGATATATTACCAAACAATTTATCAAGTTTACATCTTTAACCTTTATCAAGATTTAGCAAATCCTCAGACATATTTAGCTGCACTACTCGGGTTATACCTAATAACCCATTCTGCAGTTTCATTTCTATCCTAAGTAATTTGCTCATAATATCTTACTCAATAGATTTCCCACTTATTATTGGGTTTGGATTATAAAAGAGCAACAAAGAATACTTAGTATATACAAGGTTGATACCAATATTTATTAAGGGATATCAAATCCTAGATTGTCATAACACCGTTTGAGGATGCTCCACAGATGCTCAATAGGGTTTAGCTCTGGAGACATGCTTGGCCAGTCCATCACCTTTACCCTCAGCTTCCTTAGGAAGGCAGTGGTCATCTTGGAGGTGTGTTTGGGGTCGTTATGTTGGAATACTGCCCTGCGGACCAGTCTCTGAAGTGAGGGGATCATGCTCTGCTTTAGTATGTCACAGTACATGTTGGCATTCACGGTTCCCTCAATGAACTGTAGCTCCCCAGTGCCGGCAGCACTCATGCAGGCCCAGACCATGACACTTCCACCACCATGCTTGAATGTAGGCAATAGCAAGGTATCATTGACTGAAGCTATGCTATATAATATAGTCCTTTAAATCATTGCAGTGGAAAGTCAGTGGAAACAATTCCTTATTTATTGCTGTCACAAATACAAGCCGTTTTGAAAAAAAGTTTTTAAAGGATCTTACCGCCTCCTCCTCCTCCTCTCCTGGCCGGTCTTAAGGTAGGGGCTGAGTCTTGTACGGGGTTCCGCTCTAGAATCACTCCTGTCTGTTTCTCTGGTGTTTTTTGCCTCCCCTCCTCTCAGCTCTCCTTACCCTCCTCGGCCGTAGTTGGGGGCGCGGTCACGGCTCCACTGGCTGACTCATCCGATGACGAGTATACTCCTAGGCAGCTGTTCTGAATGCCGGAACCCAATCCAGCTGCAGTATCTGGATTGCTGGTTATCACCACGTCTCGCCGTGCTCACTGGGGTCAGTTATAGCCAAAGAGTAAAAACAAGAACAAGAAGGAGCACTGGCTGCTGGTTGTATGATTAAAAAGACTTACTTTATTTCACCTTAATATTAAAATCCTTATTAAGGCACAAACATGGAAAATATGTACAAGGGTTGGTCAGCAGGTAGCAACTGACATGTTTCGGCTCAAAGCCGTAATCATATGCTGCTCAGCACTAGAAGTTCATCATGGCACCTCATGCCAAAGAACTCTCTGAGTATCTGAAAAAAGAATGCTCTACATAAAGATGGTCTAGGCTATAATTAGATTGCCAATACCCTGAAACTGATCTGTAGCACAGTAGGCAAGACCATGCAGCGGTTCTACAGGACAGGTTCCACTCACAACAGGCCTCGCCATGGTCGACCAAATAAGTTGAGTGCATGTGCTCAGTGTCATATCCAGAGGTTGTCTTTGGGAAATAGAGGTATGAGTGCTGCCAGCATTGCTGCTGTAAGGGTTAAACTTCTGCTCACCTAGTAACTCCACCCTTTTTACCTATATCAGTACCAGCACACCTGCAGACAAGTGCTTGGTAATTTGTTTTGTTCCTGAACGGCACACTGTGCATATGGATTAACTTTGTTTGCCTTCTCTCCTAACTTGGATTATAAGTATAGGACGTCCTATTTCTCAAATTACTCTGAGCCTCAGATTCTAAGGAATCCTCTTCTATAATTCCCCTTGCAAAGAGAACTTTCATAATTACCCTCTGAACAGCTTCCAACTAAGGATTCAGCTGTTCCACCTCTCCCTTGCATAAACTGAACTCTGCTACAATTCTGCTGTCAGCATATCCTGTGCTGACAGGTAGATTCACACAGTCTATTCAGAGGTAGGAGCTGCACACACAGCCATCACGCTACCTAGTGCTGACAGGCAGATACACACTGGGTATTCAGAGGTAGGAGCTGCGCTGTGTATCATCACTCTCTCCAGTAACCCCTACTGTGCTGGACTGGTACTAACTTGGCATTTACACTTCTACCTATTACTTCTCTGTACTTATCTGACATCCAATCTGCTCAGACCAAAGGTGAAGTCACCAACACTTTTAGCACAACCTCAGATCTCTATACCATCTGACAAATATCAGACCTGAGTATTTACCACCTACTAATTAAAATCACTTTATTACTTGAGCGTACCTGAACAATAGCTACGCTCCTAAAGAAGGTGAAACAACAACCACTTTTGTAAAAAAATTCTGCAGCTGAGGTCTAGATCCCAGCTCTAATCTTACATATTACCAAGCCACTAAAATGGACCCAGCAGAATTGCCACAAGTGGTGTATAATCTTTCTCAGAGAGTGGACCAGCTCTCACAGGGACTCAGGGAGCTTCAAGTTGAGAACCAGACCTTAAGAGGTATAATAAGGGACTCCCTCACTCCAACAGCATCCTCTTCAGAGCCTACCATAGAACCTCAAGTCTCGCTGCCTGATACCTTCTCAGGTAATCGCAAGAATTATAGACATTTCAAAAATGCATGCACTCAGTTATTTCAATTGAAGCCAAAAACCTACAGTACAGATAAAATCAAAGTACTAACTATGATATCTTTCTTACGTGGCGAACCAAGGGTGTGGGCGGATACACTGTATGAGGCCAATGATCCAGTCTTAACCTCCTTCCCACAATTTCTTGCTACAATGGATGAACTTTATGTTGATTCTAACTTACAGTTAACTGCAGAATCCAATATGAGAGGCCTCAAACAAGGCCGAAGACAGGTTGAAGATTATATTACGGAATTCAAACTGTATTCAACCGACTCGCAGTGGAACGCCATTGCGCTAAAAAATCAATACAGGATAGGCCTGTCAGATCCTATTAAGGATGAGCTAGCCCGTGTAGAGCTTCCCGATACCTTGGAAGGATTAATGAAGCTGACGATACAAATAGATCGTAGGCTGCGAGAGAGGAGAAGTGAGAGGGGTACGCCAGAAAGCACATCTAAACCCTCGAATTATGTAAGACCAGCAACTTCCTGCAAGAATACGGTCGAACCTATGGACATAGGTGTGATTAGAGGTCCCCTTACCTCAGAAGAACGGAACCGAAGGAGAACACAGTACCTCTGTATGTACTGCGCAAATCCCAGCCACACCGTAAAAGAGTGTCCAGTACTTCAAAAATCAAGGAAAAGTAAGTTCCATCACATTCACACTGCACATACCTGTCAGAGCAATTCCACTTATTGTTATCTCTCTCTCCATTTACAGTGGGACCAAAACAGACTGACGACTAATGCCTTAGTAGACAGCGGAGCCTACGGCAACTATATAGATAAAGATGTTGTAGCTGTCAATAAAATTCCTTTTGTTTGCAAGCAACAACCTGTGTCTATTCGCCTTATTGATGGTACCAATATCTCCATAGGTCCCATTACACAGCAGATGATACCTTTACAGGTACTAACACCTTCAGGGCACACCGAATATCTTACATTCGATATCCTACCCTCACCATTGTTCCCTATTATTTTAGGCCTAAGTTGGCTGCAATTACATCAGCCTCAAATTAATTGGAAGGACTTGACCGTCAATTTCACATCCACATTTTGCAAGACAACCTGCTATCCGCATCAGGGTTTACTCTTACATCTACAGGAAAATGAACTCACACTACCCAAAGAATACACCGATTTCGTTGACGTATTCAGTAAAAAAAGAGGCTGAGGCACTACCGCCGCATCGAGTCTATGACTGCCCGATAGATCTCCAGCCTGGAGCAGTAGTTCCTTACGGACATTTGTACCCTCTAAGTAAGCCAGAATTTGATTATCTGAAAACATATTTGGATGAAAACATACGTAAGGGGTTCATACGACCATCCACCTCCCCAGCTGGTGCGGGGATTTTTTTTTGTCAAAAACAAAGATTCATCTCTACGTCCCATAATAGACTATCGGGAACTTAATAAGAGGTCTATTAAAAATAGGTACACCCTGCCGTTAATTCCCGAACTTATAGAAAGATTGCATCAAGCTACTGTTTTTACAAAGCTTGACCTACGTGGAGCCTATAATTTAGTCCGCATTAGAGACGGTGATGAATGGCTCACTGCGTTCCGTACCAGGTACGGCCTCTACGAATATCTCGTGATGCCATTTGGGCTTTGCAACGCCCCAGCAACGTTCCAATTTTTTATCAATTATATTTTTAGGGATCTCTTAGACGTATGTATCGTGATATATTTAGACGACATCTTAATCTACTCAAAAAATATATCCGAACATATTAAACATGTCCATTGGGTCCTCTCCCGCTTACGTACTCATCATCTGTACGCCAAGCCAGAGAAATGTGTGTTCCACACTAACCAAATTTCATTCTTAGGGTACCATATCTCTCCAGCAGGAATTGAGATGGAACAAAATAAAGTACAGACAGTCATTGAATGGAAAACGCCCACAACAAAAAAGGAGCTCCAATGCTTCCTAGGTTTTGTTAATTATTATCGCAAATTTATTAAGAATTTCTCAAAAATCGCAAAACCTCTCTCAACACTATCTGGATCTACGCAATTCCGCTGGACTCCTCAAGCAAATAATGCTTTCCTAGAATTGAAGTCCCGCTTTACTACAGCTCCAATCTTGAAATTTCCCAATCCTGAGCTACCTTACACTCTCGAGGTGGATTCCTCTGATTATGCCATCGGAGCTGTACTGTCACAACGAGATACACCGGCCACCCCACTCCATCCAGTAGCTTACCTGTCTAAAGTCATGTCACCAGCTGAGAGAAACTATCCCATTGGTGACAAAGAACTCCTTGCAATAAAGAGATCACTAGAACATTGGAGGCATCTTCTCGAGGGCACTCTCCATCCATTGGTGATCTACACTGATCATAAAAACCTGGAGTATTTACAAACCAACAAGACCCTTTCCGCAAGACAGGTGAGATGGAGCCTGTATTTTGCCAGGTTCAACTTCAATATAATCTATCGACCAGCAAACAAGAATGGCAAGGCAGATGCCTTGTCACGAAAAGAGGACAAACCCCCAGAAACCTCAACACAAAAATCTATGATACCTCCAGAACGCTTCTTAGGTGTTATATCTTCCTACTCAAAACAAATCGTGGAGGCACTAAAATCTGATTCCGCTTTACCAAAGGATCAGGTCACTCTACATTCCAATGGCCTCTACTACCACAATGAAAAATTGTATATCCCAGTCAGTCTTAGACAACAATTGATTCACTTGTTCCATGATACCCCTCTATCCGGACATCAGGGAGTGAGACGCACTTCAGAACGGATAACACGAGAATTCTGGTGGCCTGGGTTAAAGGACTCAATAAAGCAACACATAAGTAGTTGCCTTATCTGTACAACCTGCAAAATGAAAATAAAAGCCCATTTGGTTTTCTGTTACCTCTACCCATTCCAGAGAAACCATGGCAACATGTTGGTTTAGATTTTATTGTAGAATTACCAGTCTCGAATTTACAAACAACAATCCTTGTAGTCATTGATCATCTCACCAAGATGGCACACTTTGTGCCATTCCATAAACTCCCTACAGCAGCGGAGCCAGCAACACTATTTGTCAAGCATATAATCAAATTACATGGAATCCCTTCAACACTGTATTCTGACAGAGGGACACAGTTCACATCTAACTTCTGGAGACATCTTTGCAGAATCCTGCAGATCGACCATCGTTTCTCATCTTCCTATCATCCACAGATGAACGGACAGGTGGAAAGAACAAACCAATGGCTTGAGCAGTACCTCCGGTGTTACTGTTCACAACATCAACATGATTGGGAGGAATATTTACCTCTCGCCGAATATGCCTATAATGATGCAAGCAATGCCAGTACTAAGATGTCACCTTTCTTCGCCAACCATGGGTTTCACCCTACATTTTCTTTAGCCCCAGGTGTTGTCTCAGACCTCCACAGGTAGACCAGTTGACTAACTCCATGCTGGAGGTCTTTAGGACTCTTCAAGATAACATCAAACATGCTCAAGATTCTCAAGAGAAATATTATGACCAGAGGAGAAGGCCATCTCCAGTATACTCTATTGGTGATTTCGTTTGGCTTTCAACCAAAAATCTACGTTTGAACATTCCTGCTAAGAAACTTGCCAGGAAGTTCATAGGTCCGTTTCCCATAACTAAATTGGTTAATGAAAATGCAGTCACTCTGGGTCTACCTCCTAGTTTGCACATCCATTCCACATTCCATGTCTCACTGATAAAACCTGCTAGACTTATGAGGGACACCAGTGTTGTACTTCCCTCTGACCCAATTCAGGATTTACCCGATGAATTCGAAGAACTCGTAGATTCCAGACATCATAACGGTGGCATACAGTACCTGGTTCACTGGAAGGGCTACACCAGTCAGGACGACTCCTGGGAACCCTCGGTTAACATTCATGCACCGAGATTGGTTGCCTTGTTCCATCGGAGGCATCCTGATCGCCCCCTAGTGCTGACAGGCAGATACACACTGGGTATTCAGAGGTAGGAGCTGTGCTGTGTATCATCACTCTCTCCAGTAACCCCTACTGTGCTGGACTGGTACTAACTTGGCATTTACACTTCTACCTATTACTTCTCTGTACTTATCTGACATCCAATCTGCTCAGACCAAAGGTGAAGTCACCAACATTTTTAGCACAACCTCAGATCTCTATACCATCTGACAAATATCAGACCTGAGTATTTACCACCTACTAATTAAAATCACTTTATTACTTGAGCGTACCTGAACAATAGCTACGCTCCTAAAGAAGGTGAAACAACAACCACTTTTGTAAAACAATTCTGCAGCTGAGGTCTAGATCCCAGCTCTAATCTTACAGCTGCAGAGGTTGAAGGGGTGGGGGGTCAGCCTGTCAGTGCTCAGACCATATGCCGCACACTGCATTAAGTTGGTCTGCATGGCTGTCATCCCAGAAGGAAGCCTCTTCTAAAGATGATGCACAAGAAAGCCTGCAAACAGTTTGCTGAAGACAAGCAGTCTAAGGACATGGATTATTGGAACCATGTCCTGTGGTACGATGAGACTAATAAGATAAACTTATTTGGTTCAGATGGTGTCAAAAATGTGTTTGGCGGCAACCAGGTGAGTAGTACAAAGACAAGTGTGTCTTGCCTACAGTCAAGCATGGTGGTGGGAGTGTCATGGTCTGGGCCTGCATGAGTGCTGCCGGCACTGGGGAGCCTCAGTTCATTGAGGGAACGATGAATGCCAACATGTACTGTGACATACTGAAGCAGAGCATGATCCCGTCCCTTCGGAGACTGGGCCGCAGGGCAGTATTCCAACATGATAACAACCCCAAACACACCTCCAAGACGACCACTTCCTTGCTAAGGAAGCTGAGGGTAAAGGTGATGGACTGGCCAAGCATGTCTCCAGACCTAAACCCTATTGAGCATCTGAGCATGCATTTACATTTTTTAATAGTGTATTATTTTTCCCCTGCTTTTTAGCTAACCTAGTAAAAGTTACATTTTAATGTTCCCTTCTGCCTTTGTTAACGATATCCACCGTAATAAAACGTTATGAGTGCTATATTTGTACTCTTTTTTCAGTCTCTTACTGATTTGTTTTGAATTTTTTCAGTGTTGTCACATGAAAAGATATAATAAAATATTTACAAAAATGTGAAGGGTGTACTTACTTTTGTGAGATACTGTGTGTGTATATATATATATATATATATATATATATATATGTGTGTGTGTGTGTGTACATATGTATTTATGTATTTATATGTGTATATATGTATGGACAGAGATATATACACATATAAAAACATAAATATGTAAGTACACACATATATACATGTATAAGTGCATTAGAGCCTTTTGCAGTTAAGTAAATAAAAACTTCTAAAAACATAATTTATGCTTACCAGATAAATTCCTTTCCTTCTGGATAGGGACAGCCCACAGCTTCATTCCTTACTTTTGGGAAATACAACAACTGGCCACCAGGAGGAGGCAAAGACACTCCAGCCAAAGGCTTAAATATCACTCCCACTTCCTCATTACCCAAGTAATTCTGGTACAGGGAACAATGAAAAGTAGGAAAAACATTAGGATATAAATGGTGCCAGAAGAATAAAATAAATAATAGGGGACCACCCATAGACAAGAAGAAACGGGTAGGGGCCGTGAACTCTCCCTATCCGGAAGGAAAGGAATTTATCTGGTAAGGATAAATTATGTTTTCCTTCCTAAGATAGGAAGAGTCCACTGCTTCATTCCTTACTGTTGGGAAAACTATACCCAAGCTCCAGAGGACACTGAATGAATAACGGGAGGGAACAAAAAGGAAGAGGCGGACCCTACTCTAAGGGCACCACAGCCTGCAAAACTTTTCTCCCGAAAGCTGCTTCAGCCAAAGCAAAAACATCAAACTTGTAAAATTTTGAAAAAGTATGTAAGGACGACCAGGTAGCCTCCTTACAAATCTGATCCATAGAGGCCTCGTTCTTAAAGGCCCAAGAGGAAGCCACTGCTCTAGTGGAATGAGCCGTTATCCTCTCAGGAGGACAATGTACCGCTGCCTCGTAAGCTAAGCGGATGACACTCCTTAACCAAAAAGATAGGGAAGCTGAAGTAGCCTTCTGCCCCTTACGCTTCCCCGAATAGACAACAAAGAGGAAGATTGTCTAAACTCCTTAGTAGCCTGAAGATAGAACTTCAAGGTGCGAACCACATCTAAATTGTGAAGTGAGCGTTCATTCGATGCACCAGAATATCGTCCAAGTATGGGGCTACTGCAATACCTTGAGTACTGGCAACGGCTAGAAGAGCCCCCAGAACCTTTGTAAAGATTCTTGGAGCATTAGCTAGGCCAAATGGAAGGGCAATGAACTGGAAGTGCTGGTCCCGGAATGCAAACCTCAGGAACTTAAAGTGTTCCCTGTGGATTGGAACATGAAGGTAAGCATCCTTCAGCTCTATAGTGGTCATAAACTGTCCTTCCTCAATTAAAGGAAGGAAGGACCTTATTGTCTCCATTTTGAAGGAAGGGACACTGACAAATTTGTTTAAGCACTTTAGGTCCTGAATTGGGCGGAAAGTTCCCTTCTTCTTTGGGACCACGAAAAGGTTTGAATAAAACCTCAAACCACTTTCTTTGATAGGCACTGGGAAAACAACTCCAAAGGAGGATAGATCCTGAATGAACCCTAGAAAGGCATCCCTCTTTTCTGGTCTGGTAGACAGATTCGAGAGAAGGAATCTGCCCCTTGGCGGATGAGATTTGAAGCCTATCTTGTATCCCTGAAATACCACCTCCAGGACCCATGGATTCTGTACATCCTTGAACCAGGCATCTGAAAAAAGAGACAGTCTGGCCCCTACATGATCCGATCCTGGATCGGTGGTCGCCGATTTGTTTTCGGCGGGCTTCTTATTCTGCTTGGCTTTATTCCAGGACTGAGCTCGTTTCCAAGTACTCTTGGGTGGCTCGGGCTTGGAGGAGGATTGTTGTCATTGGGATTTGTCAGAACAAAAGGAACGAAAATTGGAATATTGTCGTCCCTTAGACTTGTTCTTCTTTTCTTGCGGTAGGAAGGCACCCTTGCCTCCGGTAACCGTAGAAATAATGGAGTCCAGGCCTGGACCAAATAAAATCTTTTCCTTGAAGGGAAGAGAAAGAAGTCTGGACTTAGAAGTCATATCCACAGAACAAGACTTCAACCAGAGCGCCAGGTGGGCTAGGACCGCAAAGCCAGAAGCCTTTGCATTTAGGCGAATAATTTGCATGTTTGCATCACAGATAAAAGAATTAGCAATTCTCAGAGCTTTAATTCTGTCTTGAATATCCTCGAGGGAAGACTCTACCTCAAGGAGTTCCGACAAAGAGTCACACCAGTAGGTAGCAACCGCGCCGGTTGAAACAAAAATCCTGTATGTTGAAACATCTTTCTCAGGAAGGTTTCCATTTTCTTATCCATCAGCTCTCTGAACAAAGAACTATCCTCAAGAGGTATAGTAGTACGTTTAGCAAGCATAGAGATAGCACCATCCACCTTAGGAATGGAGCCCCACAAATCCAGTTGAGAGTCCGGGACCTGGAACAACTTTTTAAAAGTAGACAAGGGGGAAAAGTAAGAAACAATTCTTTCTAATTAGTTCTTAATAATGTTCGCCATCTTAACCGGCACAGGAAAAGTTAAAGGAACTTTCCTGTCTTCGAAAACTCTGTCTAATTTAGGTATCATAAGTTCTTTAGGAAGCACGGCCTCTGGAACCTCTGACGTAGAAAGAACCTCCTTTATTCAAAAACGCAAGTGCTCAATTTTAAATCTAAAGGACGGTTCCTCCGAAGCAGGAGGCTTATACGCTAAGGCCTCCAACCCAGAAAGTTCACCCTATGAAGCTACAGAGGTTAACTCATGATCGGATAACTGGGACATAATAGATAAATCCGATAAATATTTAGATGACTCCGGGTCAGGAGAGCTATGTTTAATCATTCTCTTGCGTTTGTTAAAGTGAGGTAATACACTGAGGGCCGCAGACACCTCCGTTTGTAACTGAGCGGCAAAGTCCGCAGGAAGAAGGCCCCCTCCGGATGGAGGATTAGATGTGCTACGGGGAACTGCCTGTAGAGTGGATAATGTAGCAAGGGTAGTAATCTCACGGGACGCCGATTCCTGAGAGGTAGACGGCTCAGAGGGACTAAGAGCACTAGCAGGCTTGTCTCCCTTCTTAGACTTTATAAAGGTGTTAAGGCATTTTCAACATAATTGAGTGGACGGAAAACCACGGCCTCCTCACAATATAAACAGGTATGATTTAGTATGGAAGGAGTACCTTCTAACATGTCAGAGTCCTCCATAGCTCAGGCTATACCCACAGAAGGACACAAATAAAAATGTTTTTTTATTACAGAAAACTGCACTTTTATACTCCCAATGCCTGGGGCACTCACCACCTCCTAGACCCAGACAATTAACAGAGGAAACGGTCTCCTCAGGTTCAAGTCTCAGCCGGAATGGAGGAAATGAACATAGACCAACCCCGGTCACATGGAGTACAAGACAGTTACAAGTACAGCAAGTAATAGGAGCTGTGCAACACTTTCAAAAACGAAAGTGAAACTTAAAAGTGAAAACTGTTTGTTCCAGTCAAAAACACACAGTCTATCAGTCCAGGAAAAAAAAATCACACAAAGCAGCATGTAAATAATTAATACACTGATTAATTAACCCCAACTGTTCAATAAACCCCCTTCAGAGGATATTAACCCTAGATCCTATCAAGGTATAAAGGAGCCAGGAGCCACACTGTGACCCTATTTTAGCATTTTATGTGTAAAAATTGAAACGATCTTACCTTCAGGATCCATGCTGTGGAACAGAACACAGCATCTCAAGTGTGACAGTCTTATAGCAGCACTCCTGACAGGCAGGCAATGAAACTCATCAACACTGATTGCTTAGCAGCTGTTAGCAGTAGTCTGGATGGTTTTGCAGAAAAACTTTCCCTGCATCTCCAGATTCTAACTTTCAGCAATACTCTCACTGAGAGGTTGACATGACTACTTAAAATTCCAGTCCTATCTCGAAGGGCAGATACACTTTTTCAGGACTCTCCGAATCTACTGACACTTTCTGCCACCTCCTAACGTGATGAAAGGCAAAGAATGACTGGGGTAATAAAAAAATGGGAGGGATATTTAAGCCTTTGCCTGGGGTGTCTTTGCCTCCTCCTGGTGTCCAGGTGTTGTATTTCCCAACAGTAAGGAATGAAGCCATGGACTCTCCCTATCTTAGGAAGGAAAACATATTTAATTATTCATATTCATATTTAATAAATGTTTTAACTATGTATTTACTGTAAATATTTCACATTCCAAAATTCTGCGCATAGGGAAATATGTTCTTAATATTTATGAATAGATATTCCTATATATATCTGTATATATCTATACCTATATATAATCATCTATATATATAGGAATAAATATATATTTGTTTTATAAAATATCAGATATATGTAGAAATATTTAATTATGAATAAATAGAAGATATTCTGTTATGTAAAGAACATTGGAAAATGAAATATTCCTATATTCATGTCAGGTTAGCTCTAATGAGAATATGCTATGTTGTATTGGCGATACTGAGGTTTTTTCCAACATTTTTTTTTCTCCATTGACGTCTATGGGGAATGTGAATGTGCAATAGTGTTTGCGTGGTATTGAGGTGCTAAGTTATGGGTGAATGCGTAAACGTGATCGAGTTTTTCGGATTTAGACTTTATTAGCAATTTTGGTTACCGCTAGAGAAAAAAGAGTTTACTTTGAACTTGTAATACACCAGCACAACCCAACTAGCGAAAAATGAAAATACTAGCGAAGTTTTCGATAAAGTGAAAACACAAAATACCACTCCACTTGTAATCTAGCCCTAAATGGGCAATAAATACCTCTTGTTTTTGAAAAAAGTTGTTCTTGTACAACGCTCCCTAAAAAATCCAAAAAGCACATTTGTAAACCTAAATGCTGGTTTAGGCAATTTACAGCATTTCGAAAACCTAAATGTTGCCATAAAAATGTTAATCCTTAACCTGTAAACAAATAAAATCTTCATTGAATCAGAGTTCCAGATTCTACAACTACTTCATACAGTTAAAGGGACAGTAAAGTCAAAATTAAACCTTCATGATTCAGATAGGACATGCAATTTTAAACAACTTTCCAATTTACTTTTATAATCATATTTGCTTTGTTCCCTTAGTGGTATTTTTGAAAAGCTAAACCTAGCTAGGCTCAAACTGATTTCTAAACCGTTGAAAACCGCCTCTTAGCTCAGAGCATTTTGAAAATTTTTCACAGTTAGACAGTTTTAGTTCATGTGTGTCATATAGATAACATTGTGCTCACTCCCGTGAAGTTATTTAGGAGTCTTCACTGATTGACTACACTGCATGTCTGTCAAAAGCACTTAGATAAGGAGGCTGTCTGCAGAGGCTTAGATACAAGGTAATCACAGAGGTAAAAAGCATATTAATATAACTGTGTTGGTTATGCAAAAACTGGAATGGGTAATAAAGGGATTATCTATCTTTTTAAATAAGATTTTTTTTGGTCTAGACTGTCCCTTTAATGAAGAAAATGAACTTGAGTCAAAAACAACATGTGATATGGATTTTGTATACAGAAATTTAAAGCTTTGGAACCCACCACAAAGGTAAAAATTACCGTATAATATACAAATGAATGCCAGATATGTAAAACTATCACAATAAACAAGACACTTAAAATAATATACTAAATTATGCTTAGCTTCACAAATAATATGATGAAAAATTATGATTGATTTCTACATAGACTAGTAATATACACATAACCAACCATTTAGGAACATGGTAGCCAGATGTTTCATTTGTAAAACAGGTATAAAATGACTCATAAATGGTGACACAAATGTTGAAAAATAAATGAATTTTTATCATTTGTCTAATTTAGTATTTTTTTGTCTGGTTTAGTTCCCCAGTTTACATTATCATCAGTAGTGGAAAAAATCTACTTTTGGTAATATAAGTTTTTCCCCTACAAATACTGACCTAGATGACTAAAAACAACACCAGTCCATTTGGCTCTAGGTTCTGGGACAAGAACTAGAAAAATGCCGGGGGTATATATCTTGCATTCGGTGTAGTCCTGCTTTGTCAAATACTGAGCCTCCTACATTTAGCCAGATATGTTCGCATGTTTATTATGAAACAAAAAGGAAAACATGTATATATCTTTCAAGATTCTGTAGTTTTATACTGTGAGAGATGGGCGATCTGGGTAGAGCTCTCGGAAGAACCTCTTGATGGGATACAATATGTAGATGGTGGAATGGACATCTGTCTCAATGGTGGTAAGGGTCTTGGGGAGGGGAGTAAGCCTACTGCTTTTTACCTGTAACTCTTCCTCTTTATCTGCCTTTCCTTTCCTCCATCCTTCCCCTTTTTTATTTCCCCCTTTCAGCAGGAAAGGCAATACTCTATATATACTTTTATCTTTAATTCAGGGATCCATATTATTTTTCAATTTTTTTTTATCTTATGTACTGTTGAAGCAAGTCCTGGTAATTTTCATATTTTAGAGTTGGTGGTTGGACCTCTCCTGTGCATACCTCAGCTCTTCTTCAGTGGACATTAATGGCTAAGTTTGTCCTTTTGTTCCTCAGTTCTTTATTAACAGATTTGGTTCTTTCAAGTCTTTTCATAAATAGGGTTGTTAGGTTTTTATTGTGGTCGTGTATATCATGTGATTGAAAGATGAAAAGTAGAAATCAAACCAACGGACATCCCAGAGGTCCCTCAGCAGTGACTACACAAAACCACCCTCACATACTTGCCCATTTTAAGGTTTCTGTATTATTGATACTGGACCACCATTATTATTATATACTTTATATTACTGATGTTGGTACCTGAATTCTACTTATACTTTGTTCATTTGATGACACATCAATGCCATAGTCCCATTTCAAAAATTCTAATTTTTTTGTTAAAAAAATAACAGCAGTACATATAATTTAATTGCATTTTTTCCTGGACCATGAGAAAAACAAACAAACAATAGATTAGCCAGTTGAGACTGACTAGTTGTGGTTAGTTTTGACCTGCTTTTAAAAGACATATGGTTTAACAGTGCCAATTAGCATAAATGTTAACAGATGTAGTATTTCAATAATTTTTTTGGTTGACTTTTGGGTGGACGTTTGTACCAGTACTATGCCATAGGCTGATTCCACAGAACTTGCAAGACCACATTAAAGTCATATGGCTTGTAAATCGGAAAACCTTTGAAGGGCATAAAATAAAATTAAAATATTATTGTAAAAAGATTAATCTCCTGCTGAAAGAAAGAAAAAAAAAACCCTAAAAGAAGCAGCAAATTTCACATATATATTCCATCACTTAATTTTTCCTTTTTTCAAGCAATTGAGATAGTAAATAAAATGGAATGCTCCTGTATTGATCTTATAAGAAAGTTTAACAATGAGTAAAAAACAAAAAAGTTTTGGAGGACTCCTAGGCCTCTAGTTATCAACGTGTCTACTTACCTGCCTTTGCCGGCCCCAATACGCCCGCCTAAGCTCGCCTCACATCGCTGCCGCGGACCTGAATACGCTCGCCAAAGTTATCAAAAAAGCTGTCAAAAAGCTGCGCACCAAGTACTGGGCGATGAGCAGCGGACTGTGATAGTTATCACTCATCCAATCTCGCTGCTCTTCGGTTTTACGCTGCATGGATGAAGACTTCTATCAGATAGAAGACCTCTTCAGCGCCCCTTGGATGATGACTTCGGCTGCTGCGGATGTCCTCTTCTGTTCCATCGGTGGTCGGCTGGCTGAAGACAGCTAAAAATAGGATGATCTTCAGGGGGTTAGTGTTAGGTTTTTTTAAGGGGGGTTTGGGTGGGTTAGAGTAGGGGTATGTGGGTGGTGGGTTTTAATGTTTGAGGGGGGTTGTATTTTTTTTTACATGCAAAAGAGCTGAATACTTTGGGGCATGCCCCGCAAAAGGACCTTTTAAGGGCTGGTAAGGTAATAGAGCTGTTAACTTTTGTAATTTAGAAAAGGGTAGGGCATTTTTTTTATTTTGGGGGGCTTTGTTATTTTATTAGGGAGCTTAGATTAGGTGTAATTAGCTTAAAAATCTTGTAATATTTTTTTATTTTTTGTAAATTAGTTTTTTTATTTTTTGTACTTTAGTTAGTTTATTTAATTGTAGGTATTTGTAGTTAGTTAATTAATTTAATTAAGTTAATGATAGTGTAGTGTTAGGTTTAATTGTAACTTAGGTTAGGATTTATTTTACAGGTAATTTTGTATTTCTTTTAGCTAGGTAGTTATTAAATAGTTAATAACTATTTAATAACTATTCTACCTAGTTAAAATAAATACAAAGTTACTTGTAAAATAAATATAAATCCTAAGATAGCTACAATGTAATTATTAATTACATTGTAGCTATCTTAGGGTTTATTTTACAGGTAAGTATTTAGTTTTAAATAGGAATAATTTATTTAATGATAGTGTAGTGTTAGGTGTAATTGAAACTTAGGTTAGTTTTTATTTTACAGGTAAATTTGTCTTTATTTTATCTAGGTAGCTATTAAATAGTTAATAACTATTTAATAGCTATTGTACCTAGTTAAAATAAATTTAAATTTGCCTGTAAAATAAAAATAAATCCTAAAATAGCTACAATATAATTATTAGTAATATTGTAGCTATATTAGGGTTTATTTTATAGGTAAGTATTTAGTTTTAAATAGGAATAATTAATTTAATAAGAGTTATATTTATTTAGATTTATTTAATTAATATTTAAGATAGGGGGCGTTAGGGTTAGTGTTAGACTTAGGTTTAGGGGTTAATAATTTTATTATAGGTTGCGGCGGTGTAGGGGGGGCAGGATAGGGGTTGATAAATATATTATAGGTGGCGACGGTGTAGGGGGGGCAGATTAGGGGTTAATAAGTTTAATATAGGTGGCGGCGGGGTCCGGGAGCGGCAGTTTAGGGGTTAAACAATTTATTTAGTTGCGGCGGGGTCCGGGATCCGCAGAATAGGGGTTAATAAATTTATTATAGGTGGTGGCGGTATAGGGGGGGCAGGATAGGGGTTAATAGGTATTATGTAGGTGGCGGTGGGGTCCGGGAGCGGCGGTTTAGGGGTTAATACATTTATTATAGTTGCGGCGGGGTCCAGGAGCGGCAGTTTAGGGGTTAGCATGTTTAATGTAGGTGGCGGCGGTGTAGGGGGGCAGATTAGGGGTGTTTAGACTCGGGGTACATGTTAGGGTGTTAGGTGCACACACTTCCCATAGGAATCAATGGGATGTCGGGCAGCAGCGAACATGAACTTTTGCTATGGTCAGACTCCCATTGATTCCTATGGGATCCGCCACCTCTAGGGTGGCGGATTGAAAACCAGGTACGCTGGGCCGGAAAAGTGCAGAGCGTACCTGCTAGTTTTTTGATAACTAGCACAAGTAGTCAGATTGTGCCGAACTTGTGTTCAGAACATCTGGAGTGACGTAAGAATCGATCTGTGTCGATCCGGCGGATCGAAGCTTACGTCACTATATTCTACTTTTGCTGGTGAGTAGGGCTTGATAACTTAGGTGAATCAGCCTCGCCACAAATACGCTGCGGAATTCCAGCGTATTTGAGGTTGACGGCTTGATAACTAGGGGCCCTAATGTTAAAGGGACAGTCAACACCAGAATTTTTGTTTTTTTTAAAAATAATAATAATCCCTTTATTACCCATTCCCCAGTTTTGCATAACCAACACTGTTACAGAAATACACTTTTTACCTCTGTGATTACCTTGTATCTACGCTTCTGCAAACTGTCCCCTTATTTCAGTTCTTTTGACAGACTTGCATTTTAGCCAATCAGTGCTCACTCCAGGGTAACTTCACGTGCATGAGCTCAATGTTATTTATATGAAACACTTGCACTAATGCCCTCTAGTGGTAAAAATGCATTCAGATTAGAGGCAGTTTCCAAGGACTGATAAATTAGCATATAAACCTCCTAGATTTAGCTTTCAACTAAGAACACCAAGAGAAAAAAAGCAAAATTTGTGATAAAAGTAAATTGGAAAGTTGTTTAAAATTACATTCCCTATTTAAATCATGAATTGTTTTTTGGACTTGACTGTCCCTTTAATTAGACCCTAGGCAAATGCCTCTAATTCTACCAGAAAGTCTACATCTGGTACTTTACTCCAGGAAATACCTTATATAGATTTCCTATATATGAAATAGCAAAGTATTTCTTTTCTAAATAAAGAGAAGTCTAACAAAAACAAAACAAGCAGAGGAAAAGCATTCTGGAAGAGGATGAATTAAATTGTATTTACAATGCTATCTTGATTACACTGATTCCATTGCTTGTGACATCTAGTCATAAAGATGATGATAAAGTTGATTTTACATGTACCATTGCACCCAGTCAGCAATGTGCGGGGGCAAACACAGTTCTGTCTGCCTCACTGTAATAACACAAACAAGAACTACTCTTAATTGCAACGTCTCGTCAGGCTACAGCTTGTCTGCAAAGACTTGTATGACATGAAGGAAAACACGTCTCACGTATTTCAGTAAACAAGCCACAAATTATATTATATGTTTGCTAGTTCTGAATAGAGGGAAATATTTTCAAGGTCACAGATAATCATGGAAGCCACAGACAATTATTAATGAATTATGTATTTACGGTAGTTGCCATAATATTTCTGTGCAGAGGATTTGTAGACTTGCTTGCAAAGGAAATTCTGCAATGTTTTATCAGAATAACATCATTAGTTAGGTGTACACTGTGTTATCATATACGTCAGAGGTTCATAGGACATATTTATAGAATATGCTACAGGGAATAGTTTTTAGTACACACCAAAATAATCAAAATCATAAAATAGCCAGATTACAAGTGGAACAGAAAATACTTTTTTTTTCACTGCGCGCTAACTGAGCTCAAAGTAAACATTTATTGAGGTTGCCTTAGTGCTGGTATTACAAGTTAAGTTAGATGAGAGGCGCTCTAACTTCAGGACTTAAGATGCCACTACTGTGTTAAGTTTTTCACCCCGTAGACTTCTATGGGCTCGCTAACTCAATACTGATAATAATAATAATGTTAGACCAAGTGTGCTAAACCTGAAGGTGAGTTAGGAATACTTTATATTTCTATATATAGAGACTCATTAATTTACATAAATATATAACCAGGAATCTTTTAGGTAATGCGTATAATATTCCAAAAACAATCATCAGTATTATTGTATAAATTTCAAAGAAACACACAAATAATCCCCAAAAAACAGGGTATTATTTTAGTGGGTGCCAAAACACTAAGAAGAATTAAATAAAATATATATATATATATATATATAAACAACAAACAGAGAAATACAGCGCTGTAAATGTAGAAAGTCCCCAATCAAGAAAAGTACCAGTAATGTCCTATGTTTGTAGGTCTCCCTGTGATTTTCCAATGACACCAGTTGGTTGATATCTGGAGGGAGAAGAGGGTTCCTTTCTTCTACCTGCAGCATAATCCCAAAATACGAATTCCCCCTGTAGACAGGAGAGCTTCTTGGAACAAATCTAGAACAGAAGAGGGAAGGGCGCACAGCAAAAAAAGGACCTCCTGGTGTAGTTTGTCAAGATATTTCTTATATATTTTGTGATACAGTGACAAATAATCACTCACATGTTACAACCTCAACTTTATGAGGTATAGATAAGACACAGAAAATCGATTATCCACTTGGGAAAAGGCAATCCAAACCCTTTTCTGCTTCCAGCCTCCTTCTCTTTCCTCAGACAATGAATTCACCCTTTCAGCAGAAGATTAACCACAAAGTTGAGTATCGTGCTCACGCCAGCGAATTCCACTGTTCAGCGGCTCCAGAAACAGTCTGCCAGCAGGGGGGTTTGGATTGCCTTTTCCTAAAGTGGATAATCGTTTTTTCTGTGTCTTATCTATACCTCATAAGGTTGAGGTTGTAACATATAAAAGAACTGTGCTGACATATTTTTGAAGTAGTTAATCTTCTGCTGAAAGGGTGTATACACTGTCTGAGGAAAGAGAAGGAGGCTGAAAGCAGAAAGGGGTTTGGATTGCCTTTTCCCAAGTGGATAATCGATTTTCTGTGTCTTATCTATACCTCATAAGGTTGAGGTTGTAACATGTGAGTGTTCATTTGTCACTGTATCACAAAATATATAAGAAATATCTTGACATACTACACCAGGAGGTCCTTTTTTTGCTGTGCGCCCTTCCCTCTTCTGTTCTAGATATATATATATATATACACACACACCCACCCAGCTCTGAAATACCAATAATGTAAAGAATCTGTTCAGGCTGCTCCACTTCTAATTGTCAAGCCATGATCATCAATTCTGGAAAACATAGAAAGGAAAGGGGCGCCACATAGTGTAATCTCATAGTATCAACTCACAAGTGTGATGGCACCAAAGGGTAGACTTGGGCTAATAAGACAGGATGGCACTCACAGTCCCCAGCTAACGGCTCTCTGGTCTCCAAAACTTCCTCAGTTCTAGAAAACATGAAGTACAAAGGGGCACCAAATAGCGTAATCTGATGAAACGGTCAGCAGTTACTGAGAAACGCGTTGCAAATATTCAAAAAAGTTATCTTTTTATTTTGTATTTTATTTTGGATGACACATGATAAGGATTTGTGTGAATATTTTTTTAAATCTTTTTTTCACTTTAATTGCTAAGCAAATACCCTATCACATGTAAAAAACCAGAGTACAGTCAGCTGGGGACCTATCAGTGCCAGCCTGCTTTGTTTGCACCATTTCACCCTTGGTGCCAACATACTTGTGAGTTGACAATATTTGTGCAGTCATATTTATCTATATAAATACAGGTAGCCCTCAGTTTACGCCGGGGTTAGGTTCCAGAAGGAAAGGTTGTAAACCAAAACCGTTGTAAATTGAAACCCAGTTTATAATGTAAGTCAATGGGAAGTGGGGGAGTTAGGTTCCAGGCCCCTCTCAAAATTGTCATAAGTAACACCCAATACATTATTTTAAAAGCTTTGAAATGAAGACTTTAAATGCTAGACAACATTATAAACCTAATAAAATAATCAAACGACACAGAATATATAATTAAGCTAAATTAAATTAACAAAAACATTTGCTAAACAGCATTATAATTCTAATAAAATAATCACACAACACAGACTTCACTTGCATTTTTCTGCAAACAGTTCTTTCTAGGCATTCCAATCTGGACTGAGTTATAGACAGGAAGATCTTGTTCCTTTGAAATCTGCTCGATAGCTCAGGTCTGGTTAAACTGATTAATTTCAGCTTGCTTGGCTTTGCTGCAACACAAGTGGATGGCTCCACCTACTGGCTATTTTAAGAAATGCACTGCTTCTCAATGCTTTTCAATAGCAGTCACATGACTGGAAAAAAAGGTTGTTATTCTGAAACGGTGTAAATTGAACCATTGTAAAACGAGGGCCACCTGTACAAGATTACGCTATGTTGTGCCCCTTTATTTTCTTGAATTGATGAAGTTTTAGAGACTGGAGTGCAGTTAGCTGGGGACATATACAATTTCTAAAAACACAGGAGGAATTATATGGTTGTTTATTGGTAATGTGCTTTTTTGTGGATAATATAGTGGGTGGTAATATCTCTCACCTAGGATGTGGATATTAATCCATAGTCAGGATAAATACCGCCCAATAATTATCATATAATAGAGATATCTCAGTAGCGCTGTGTATGTACAAAAAGAAAAATGTTGGTCTTGATTAATTTTTTATGGTAGTTGTGTCTCCATAAGGGATTAATAAAACATAGATTCCTAATTTTGAGAAGACTTGGATATACAAATAGAAGCTAAATGGTGGCTATCAATTTCTCTTATGGCGTTATAAATTTGCAATCTATATTTATGTCTGGATTATATTACTTAGTGATTAAGTAGACTTAGAGCTGGGTGTAGATTATATTAAGATATACTAGTCCAGTTTAATTACAGTATATAGCGTATGCTTAAAGGGACATTAAACACTTTGAGATGGTAATATAAAATGATAAATTGTATATAATAAAACAACTCTGCAATATACTTTCATTATTTATTTTGTCCTCTTTGCCTGTAATTCCATTCTGAAATTGTGAGCTTTTCAGTTGCTGTTAGAAATGGAAGTGCAGAACACTGTTAAATCCAGCACAACCATTGGCTGCACACTCTAGTGACCTATTTATAACTGTCTCTAATTGGCCACAGCAGAGAAGGTAACACAAGTTACAACATGGCAGCTCCCAGTGTTTTATAGACACTAAAACTTTACACTTATTTTGTCACTTTTTAAACAACTAATGAAACTTTAAAAAATACATCTACATGTTAGTCATGGACTAATCTTTTCTTTGAATGCATCATTCTATCTAGCATGTATTTAGTGTTTAATGTCCCTTTAAGTGTAATTGTTATGGGGTATCCTTTGAAACAATATGAATTGCTTATGTTTTCTGTCGTTAGTTGCATGCAGGTGATTAAATTGTTTCACCTACAAATATAAATTTCCTACCTAGCTACCTCATCTGCAGCTAAAGCACTATAAAGATCTTCACTCTCAGACGTATACAGCTCCAGTGATGAAAAGGAGGGAGATCACAACCTCCATCAGTCAAGAAACTCAGGCTTCCTGTGAATCCCTTCTCTATAAGAATTAAGTTTCTGGAATTGATCCTCCGGCACAGCTTGTTGCACATATTGAACATTTTGCATTTTTGGTGCCTGTCTTATTGCAAAACTAATCTCAGCTATATTATCAAACACAGATCCACACCGTGAGGACTATTTATTAAAGGTCTGTCGGACCTGATCTGACAGTGCGGATCAGGTCCGTCAGACCTCGCTGAATGTGGAGAGCAATACGCTCTCCGTATTCAGCATTGCACCAGCAGCTCTTGTGAGCTGCTGGTGCAACGCCGCCCCCTGCAGGGGGTGTCAATCAACCTGATCGTACTCGATCGGGTTGAATTGTGGCGATCTCTGTTCGCCTGCTCAGAGCAGACGGACAGGGTTATGGATGCAGTGGTCTTTAGACTGCTACTTCACAACTGCTGTTTCTGGCAAGCCTGCAGATGAGCCAAAAACACGGGCCCTCAAGCTCCATTCAGAGTTTGATAAATGGGCCTCTGTGTGTTTTGCCCTGTCTATATATAACCGGTGGTGGGGGTTGTTGTAGGTCCATCCACCAGCATGTCGCTACAGGCCTCAATTGTCTGGATTGAAAAGACGGATCAAGTCCAGAAAAGTATTATCCATTCCGGAAAAGACTTAAAGGAACAGTCTACAATACAATTTCTATTGTTTTAAAAGATAGATAATCCCTTTATTACCCATTCCATAGTTGTGCATAACCAACACCAACCAACCAACAAAATCTGGCAACTACAGGCCAGTTAGTTTAACTTCAGTAGTAGGGAAATTAATGGAAAGCCTCTTAAAGGAAAGAATTATGACTTACATAAAGACAAACAATTTAGAGGACCAAAATCAGCATGGTTTTACTTCAGGGAGATCATGTCAGACTAATCTAATTGACTTCTTTGATTATGTAACAAAAGTATTAGACAAGGGAGGAGCAGTTGATGTAGCATATCTAGATTTCAGCAAAGCATTTGACACCGTCCCACACAATAAACTTATTCACAAACTATATCTCCTTGGTCTAGATTCAAAAATTGTGAACTGGGTGGAATGCTGGCTTAAGGACAGAAAACAAAGTGTCTTAGTAAATGGAGTTCATTCAGCAGAGGGGGCTGTTACTAGTGGTGTTCCTCAGGGGTCAGTTCTGGGGCCTGTTTTGTTTAACATATTTATCTGCGATATCAGCAAAGGGCTACAGGGGAAAGTATGTCTCTTTGCAGATGATACAAAAATTTGCAACAGAGTGGATGTTCCAGGGGGGGTAGACAAAATGAGAAGTGATATACAACAATTGGAGGATTGGACAAACGACTGGGATCTAAAGTTTAACACAGCAAAGTGTAAAATAATGCATTTAGGGAAGAAAAATCCAAATGTTAATTACAGACTCAATGACACTTTACTGACTGTTACAGACGAGGAACAGGACTTGGGAATTATTATTTCAGATGATTTAAAACTTAGTAAACAATGTAGTAAGGCAGCGAGTAAGGCTAGCAGAATGCTTGGATGTATTGGTAGAGGTATTTGCAGCAGAAATAGTAAGGTTCTTATGCCACTTTATAGATCATTAGTTAGGCCTCATCTTGAGTATTGTGTGCAGTTCTGGAGGCCATATCTTCAGAAGGATATTAACAAACTTGAATCTGTGCAAAGGAGGGCTACCAAAATGGTACATGGTCTAAAAAATAAAACTTACCAGGATAGGCTCAATGACCTAAATATGTATAGCTTAGAGGAGAGAAGGGAAAGAGGTGATATGATAGCAACTTTCAAGTACATTAAAGGGTTTAGTAAAACTGAGGCTGTGGGTATTTTACATAAAATGGAAAATTCAAGAACAAGGGGTCATGAGCTCAAGCTAAAGGGTAGTAGATTCAGGAGTAATTTGAGGAAGCACTTCTTTACAGAAAGAGTGATTGATTTATGGAATAAACTTCCTCAAGAGGTAGTAGCAACAAACACTGTGGGGGACTTTAAAAATGCATGGGACAAGCATAGGGCTATCCTACGAACTAGATAAGTTTATACTGTTAGGTAAGGTGGGGCAGACTTGCTGGGCCTATGGCTCTTATCTGCCGTCAATATCTATGTTTCTATGTTTCTATGTAACACAACCTTAATGACCGGACCATTTTTCAATTTTCTTACCCTTAATGACAATGGCTATTTTTACATTTCTGCAGTGTTTGCGTTTAGCTGTAATTTCCCTCTTACTCATTTACTGTTCCCACACATATTATATACCGTTTTTCTCGTCATTAAATGGACTTTCTAAAGATACCATTATTTTCATCATATCTTATAATTTACTAAAAAAAAATGATAAAATATGAGGAAAAAAATGGAAAAAAACACACTTTTTCTAACTTTGACCCCCAAAATCTGTTACACATCTACAACCACCAAAAAACACCCATGCTAAATAGTTTCTAAATTTTGTCTTGAGTTTAGAAATACCCAATGTTTACATGTTCTTTGCTTTTTTTGCAATTTATGGGGCAATAAATACAAGTAGCACTTTGCTATTTCCAAACCACTTTTTTTCAAAATGAGCGCTAGTTACTTTGGAACCCTGATATCTGTCAGGAATACCTGAATATCCCTTGACATGTATATATTTTGTTTTAGAAGACATCCCAAAGTATTGATCTAGGCCCATTTTGGTATATTTCATGCCACCATTTCACCGCCAAATGCGATAAAAAAAAAAAAAGTTCACTTTTTCACAAATTTTGTCACAAACTTTAGGTTTCCCACTGAAATTATTTACAAACAGCTTCTGCAATTATGGCACAAATGGTTGTAAATGCTTCTCTTGGATCCCCTTTGTTCAGAAATAACAGACTTATATGGCTTTGTGGTTGCTTTTTGGTAATTAGAAGGCCGCTAAATGCCGCTGCGCACCACACATGTTTTATGCCCAGGAGTGAAGGGGTTAATTAGGGAGCTTGTAGGGAGCTTGTAGGGTTAATTTTAGCTTTAGTGTAGTGTAGTAGACAACTCCAAGTATTGATCTAGGCCCATTTAGGCCCATTTTGGTATATTTTATGCCACCATTTCACCGCCAAATGCGAGCAAATAAAAAAAAAAAACTTTACATTTTTCACAATTTTAGGTTTCTCACTGAAATTATTTACAAACAGCTTGTGCTATTATGGCAGAAATTGTTGTAAAAGCTTCTCTGGGATCCCCTTTGTTCAAAAATAGCAGACTTATATGGCTTTGGCGTTGCTTTTTGGTAATTAGAAGGCCGCTAAATGCTGCTGCGCACCACACGTGAATTATGCCCAGCAGTGAAGGGGTTAAATTAGGTAGCTTGTAGGGAGCTTGCAGGGTTAATTTTAGAGATCAGCCTCCCACCTGACACATCCCACCCCCTGATCCCTCCCAAACAGCTCTCTTCCCTCCCCCACCCCACAATTGTTACCGCCATCTTAAGTACTGGCAGAAAGTCTGCCAGTACTAAATAAAAGAGTTTTGTTTTTTTTTAAATAAAAATTATAAAATATTTTAGTTGTGATGGACCCCTGCCTTAGCACCAACCTCCCTGATCCCCCCCTCCAGCTCTCTAACCCTCTCCCCTACCTAATTACCGCCATCTTGGGTACTGGCAGCTGTCTGCCAGTACCCAGTTTGGCCCCACTGGCCAAACTATTTAAATTTTATTTATAACTTTTATTTGTATTTTTTATACAAATTTATTTCTGTAGTGTAGCAGCCCCCCCACAATACCCCCACCCCCTCCCAGATCCTTTTATATGTAAAAAAAAAAAAAAATTAACTTTTTTTTTTAACTTTTTTTTTCCCCTTCCTTCATTGGTGTCAGTGTGGTAATGCGCGCACGTGCACGCGCATCCACGTGTGCGCGCATCGTGCACGCGCGCGCACACGCTCCCTCCTCCCACTGGGCAAAGGCACCATCGGCACCATCACTACCGGTGCAGAGAGGGCCACAGAGTTGCTCTATCTGCATCGGAGGCTTGTAAAGGGGTATTGCAGGATGCCTCCATATAGAGGCATCACTGCAATACCCTCAGAGCTGCTGGAAGTGATTGTGATCACTTCCAGCACTCTGTTAGACAACTGACGTACCAGGTACGTCCATTGTCATTAACTGCTTGTTAATGCATGACGTACCTGGTACGTCAGTTGTCATTAAGGGGTTAAAGGGACACTGAACCCAAATTTTTTCTTTCGTGATTCAGATAGAGCATGAAATTTTAAGCAACTTTCTTATTTACTCCTATTATCAAATTTTCTTCATTCTCTTGGTATCTTTATTTGAAATGCAAGAATGTAAGTTTAGATGCTGGACCATTTTTGGTGAATAACCTGGGATGTTCTTGCTGATTGGTGGATAAATTCATCCACCAATAAAAAAGTGCTGTCCAGAATTCTAAACCAATAAAAATGCTTAGATGCCTTCTTTTTCAAATAAACATAGCAAGAGAATGAAGAAAAATTGATAATAGGAGTAAATTAGAAAGTTGCTTAAAATTGCATGCTCTAACTGAATCACAAAAGAAAAAAATTAGGTTCAGTGTCCCTTTAATATACTTTTTACCTCTGTGATTACCTTGTATCTAAGAATCTTCTGACAGCCCCCTGATCACATGACTGTGACTATTTAACCCCTTAATGACCACAGCACTTTTCCATTTTCTGTCCATTTCTACATTTTTGCAGTGTTTGTGTTTAGCTGTAATTTTCCTCTTACTCTTTTACTGTACCCACACATATTATATACCGTTTTTCTCGCCATTAAATGGACTTTCTAAAGATACCATTATTTTCATCATATCTTATCATTTACTATAAAAAAAAATATAAAATATGAGGAAAAAATGGAAAAAAACACACTTTTTCTAACTTTGTCCCCCAAAATCTGTTACACATATACAACCACCAAAAAACACCCATGCTAAATAGTTTCTAAATTTTGTCCTAAGTTTAGAAATACCCAATGTTTACATGTTCTTTGCTTTTTTTTGCAAGTTATAGGGCAATAAATATAAGTAGCACTTTGCTATTTCCAAACCACTTTTTTTCAAAATGAGCGCTAGTTACATTGGGCCACTGATATCTATCAGGAATACCTGAATATCCCTTGACATGTATATATTTTTTTTTAGAAGACATCCCAAAGTATTGATCTAGGCCCATTTTGGTATATTTCATGCCACCATTTCACCACCAAATGCGATCAAATAAAAAAAATTGTTCACTTTTTCACAAATTTTTTCACAAACTTTAGGTTTCTCACTGAAATTATTTACAAACAGTTTGTGCAATTATGGCATAAATGGTTGTAAATTTTTCTCTGGGATCCCCTTTGTTCAGAAATAGCAGACATATATTGCTTTGACGTTGCTTTTTGGTAATTAGAAGGCCGCTAAATGCCACTGCGCACCATGCATGTATTATGCACAGCAGGGAAGGGGTTAATAAGGGAGCATGTAGGGAGCTTTTTGGGGTAATTTTAGCTTTAGTGTAGTGTAGTAGACAACCCAAAGTATTGATCTAGGCCAATTTTGGTATATTTCATGCCACCATTTCA
The DNA here is from genome assembly GCF_027579735.1 of Bombina bombina. NCBI lineage: Eukaryota > Metazoa > Chordata > Amphibia > Anura > Bombinatoridae > Bombina > Bombina bombina. The sequence goes on along the minus strand of NC_069500.1, from coordinate 1,223,220,818 downwards.
CCGCCAAATGCGATCAAATAAAGAAAAACGTTAAATTTTTCAAAATTTTAGATTTCTCACTGAAATCATTTACAAACATTTTGTGCAATTATGGCACAAATGGTTGTAAATGCTTCTCTGGGGTCTCCTTTGTTCAAAAATAGCAGACATATATGGATTTAGTGTTGCTTTTTGGTAATTAGAAGGCCGCTAAATGCCACTGCGCACAACACGTGAATTATGCCCAGCAATGAAGGGGTTAATTAGGTAGCTTGTAGGGAGTTTGCAGGGTTAATTTTAGCTTTAGTGTAGAGATCAGCTTCCCACCTGACACATCAGACCCCCTGATCCCTCCCAAAGAGCTCTCTTTCCTCCCCCACCCCAAAAATTGTCCCCGCCATCTTAAGTACTGGCAGAAAGTCTGCCAGTACTAAAATAAAAGGTATCCTTTTTTATATAGCATATTTACATATGCTGCTGTGTAAGATTCCCCCCCTTAGCCCCCAACCTCCCTGATCCCCCCCAAAACAGCTCTCTAACCCTCCCCCTCTGCCTTATTGGGGGCCATCTTGGGTACTGGCAGCTGTCTGCCAGTACCCAGTTTGCATATAAAAATGTTTTTATTTTTTTTTATTTTTTGTTTTTCTGTAGTGTAGCTTCCCCCCCCCCCAAGACTAATCCCCCACCCCCTCCCAGATCCCTTTGATGACTTTTATCAGGGATTTTATCCCTCCTTTCTCCCCGCAATAAAAATTTTTTTCTGTAGTGTAAGTGGTTCCCACCCGCTCCCCGGCGATCCCGCCCCCGATCCCACCCCCCTCTCTGACCAAGAAGCCATCGATGGCCGCCCACCCACCTCCCACTTCAGCTCCCACCCACCAACGAATGCGGCCATCGATGTCCGGTGCAGAGAGGGCCACAGAGTGGCTCTCTCTGCACCGGAGGGGTAAAAAATGTTATTGCAGGATGCCTCAATATCGAGGCATCCTGCAATAACCGGAAAACAGCTGGAAGTGATCAGGATCGCTTCCAGCTGCTTTCCAAACCGAGGACGTGCAGGGTACGTCCTTGGTCGTTAAGTGACTTTTTTAAGAGGACGTACCCTGCACGTCCTCGGTCATTAAGGGGTTAAAGGGCCATAATACCCAAATGTTGAAACACTTGAAAGTGATGCAGCATAGCTGTAAAAAGCTGACTAGAAAATATCACCTGAACATCTTTATGTAAAAAAGAAAAATATTTTACCTCAAAAGTTCCTCAGTAGCCACATCCCATTGTAAAGGACTTCTAAGCAGCAAATCAGTATGTCTGTCCCGGGACAGCTAAGGGGTTGAGCCTCGTGCACTCTCATGTTATTTCCCAATTCAGTTTAAAGGAAGTTTACTATGAAATCTCATGAGAGTTAAAGGGACAGTTCACCCAAAAATGTCTCCCATTTAAATTGTTCCCAATGATCCATTTTACCTGCTGGAGTGTATCAAATTGTTAACAAGTAGCTCCTTTACCCCTATTTTGGCCTTTTAAAAAGCTGATTTAACTTGTGGTTTCCCAACCTATACTGAAAGTTTTGATACTGGAGTATCAACTATTGAATAGCCTAAGTAAACACAGCCAGCAGAATAAATGACACTCACAGTGGGGTGCAGGATAGTTAAGTAATAAAATGATAATTTTCATTGTTCTCTCTGTGTATTGAGCTTTAGTTTTCCAGACAAATTTAAGATGAGAAAGCAAGTATGTGTGTACGCAAACTGATAGCATAATGAGATATGATATTACCTGAAACTCAACCCATTGCAATGGGCTGTGGTTTAAAAGCACAAAACCAGCTACTTCATATACACAAATAAACCTGAAAATGCAATTTCTCATAAATTTTATACTCTGCAGCTGGTATAACAAGTCATTGAAAATACATTAATATAAAAACAATTTTACAGTGTACTGTCCCTTTAAGTCAAATCTCATGAGATCACAGTAAAAGAGTTCATGACCTCAGCACTGCTGATGCTGATTGGCTGCTGTTCATTTCTTTATTTTTTTATTTTTTTTACCTTCAGCTGAACAACAGCTGAGTATAACTTTTTACACAGAACTTACTCTGCTGAGCTGAGGAAGTTGTAAGGTAAAATATCTTCCCTTTTTACATAGAGATGCTCAGGTGAGATTTTCCTGTCAGCTTTTTACAGTTATTATGCATCAGTTTCAAGTGATTTAGCATATGAATATTATGTCCCTTTAAAATCTATTGAGTTGCATTTAGTATTGTGTTATGCTAACTCTTAAATAACTTCCCTGGGGTGAACAGAATGTTATCTATATGACCCACATGAACTAGCAGTCTCCGGTTGTGAAAAGCAAATACAAAAGCCTGTGATAAAGAGGCTGTCAATAGAGCCTTTGAAACAGGCAGAAATTTAGCAGTTTAAATCTTATAAAGTATGGGGAATGGGAAGTAAAGGCATTATCTATCTTTTTAAACAATAACAATTTTTGTGTAGACTGTCCCTTTAATATCGAAATTGAGACAAAATGTCTCTTGATGGCTAAACGGTTGATTTAGTAGCCTTCTTGCTCAACACTCAACATTGCTGCTAGCCATGACAGCTGCCCAGACACGTGCATGCTCCTCAGCCTACCTCAGTATGTTTGCACAGAAAGGAGATACATTTAAAAAAATAAATACCAAGAGAAAGAAGTACATTTGATAACAGAAGGAAATTGGAAAGTTTTTGTTAAAATAGTACCCTCTATCTGAATTATTAAAGCTTCATTTTGTCCCTTTAAATAATCATATAAGTTAGTTTTCCTTTGCTTGTCACTTTAATACAAATAGACTCACAGTTTGGTTCTATAGACTGTCTTTGATATCAGACTTACAATTGTACAATTAAAGTATCAAAGAAAATGTGGGATTAGAATTTTGTATAGAAGGATTTGCGTTTAATCCTCCAGTCAGTTTTGCACCTGTAACATGTCAGTGGTAATTATTCAGTTTACTTCAGGGGGATGGCAAATGACTGTTTACATGTTTTAATTAAAGTTGAGATTTAAGAGCTTTTTGAATTTTTGTTTTACTCAAAATGATGCCTTACTAATCAATGTTAACATAATACACAGATGTTAATTGAAGTGTACAGCACAGACTGCAGTTCGTCCTGGATCAATTTGTTTTTTACCTGAACTCTCTACTTGATTACATGACATCTGTTATTTATGACAGGCGTTTAGGGTGGTGTGTTTGCTGCACACATTCATCCAGTTTACAGATGTTTTTCTTTTGCAATGTGATTTGCATTACGTAGATTTAAATAATACGCTATCATAAATAACAACGGCATAGCTCTTGGTTTGAGCGAGAGTATTGCATGCTACAAAAACAAAAGTCTGTATAAACATTACATGCAAGGAATAGTTCAATAATAAAATGCTCTAACGCAGTATATTCTTTTTGTACTTGTATGTTGTTTTAAGCAAAACCGAAGACAGAGATAAAAAAGGTCTATAGCGCTGATATGTTCATCACTATAAATAAACTTCAAGATCTGCAGAACACTTATGGAAACCCAGTTATTTAATGGTATCACTTTATTTAAATAGAATTACCCAGACTCCGAAATAACTTTAGCTAATTATTACAAAGTTATGTGCCTGAAAACCACCTTGTTCTTTAGAACCAATGAGTCATTAAACAAACTGTCAGTGCTAAAATAATACGTTTTGGGGGTAATGAAATGAGATAGAATAGTGAGAACTAGAGGTGAAATCTGTGATTCTGACCTGCAAAATGAATCATATCCCAAAACCAGGTCTTCTGTGGCCAGGCTTGAGCCACAAGGATGGACTTGCTGGTCCCATTTGATCTTTTGTATCACTAGAGTAGGAATATATATACAAACTTGACTATATATAGTCATTTATAATAGATTTCTATCCTCAGTGATAAAAACAACTACTGATAAACTAATATCTATATGTGCAAGGCAAGAAAAATAGGAAAACTGCAGAAGCCTTAGAGGAAAAAAGTTATGAACACTGGCTGAGCAGCATAAATCCCAAAACCTTAGTGAGCACCTGCTGCAGAAGTAGTGATGGAAAGTATTTTCTGCTGCAATCCCCACAAATGTCAGCCTGGGTGTCTAGTGAGAACATAGAAAAGCTAGTACATCAAACACAAACACACAAACATCTACACCACCTCTATTGTGGCGAGTCCGACCGAGGAGATTGACAGCTCCTGCCCGCGCGTGATTGGCTGTGCGTGGGCAGGGGGCGGGATTGCGCTCGTGTGCAATGTTAATTACCTGCGGGTAATTTCGCCCCGCAACAGGCGAGCTGAGGCGTACAGGGGCGTGTATATGCGCATAAATAAAAAGAGAGAAGCGCTCAACCTGGAAACGAACAATAGCATAATAGCTTGTTCTATGGCTAGTTACCACCCAAGAAGCAGCCTCTTTTTGCTCAACATGTGCCTTTCACAGAGAAAAACTTTCCTGAAGCATATCAGTCTGATCCTGACTTCACAGTGCAGTCCAGCCCCGAAATACCAGGCAATTCCTCTCTGAACAAGAGAAACAGCAAAACCCCAGACGTACGTTTCGGCCTATTGTGGGCCTCGTCAGTGAGGTGCAGCCATATCCCTCTAGGCACACTGAGCAACGGGTCCACGTCTGGATTCCCGCATCACACTTAGGGAGACTTCCCAAAATGTCATAATTTGCATAAATAAAAAGAGAGAAGCGCTCAACCTGGAAACGAACAATAGCATAATAGCTTGTTCTATGGCTAGTTACCACCCAAGAAGCAGCCTCTTTTTGCTCAACATGTGCCTTTCACAGAGAAAAACTTTCCTGAAGCATATCAGTCTGATCCTGACTTCACAGTGCAGTCCAGCCCCGAAATACCAGGCAATTCCTCTCTGAACAAGAGAAACAGCAAAACCCCAGACGTACGTTTCGGCCTATTGTGGGCCTCGTCAGTGAGGTGCAGCCATATCCCTCTAGGCACACTGAGCAACGGGTCCACGTCTGGATTCCCGCATCACACTTAGGGAGACTTCCCAAAATGTCATAATTTGCATAAATAAAAAGAGAGAAGCGCTCAACCTGGAAACGAACAATAGCATAATAGCTTGTTCTATGGCTAGTTACCACCCAAGAAGCAGCCTCTTTTTGCTCAACATGTGCCTTTCACAGAGAAAAACTTTCCTGAAGCATATCAGTCTGATCCTGACTTCACAGTGCAGTCCAGCCCCGAAATACCAGGCAATTCCTCTCTGAACAAGAGAAACAGCAAAACCCCAGACGTACGTTTTGGCCTATTGTGGGCCTCGTCAGTGAGGTGCAGCCATATCCCTCTAGGCACACTGAGCAACGTGTCCACGTCTGGATTCCCGCATCACACTTAGGGAGACTTCCCAAAATGTCATAATTTGCATAAATTAAAAGAGAGAAGCGCTCAACCTGGAAACGAACAATAGCATAATAGCTTGTTCTATGGCTAGTTACCACCCAAGAAGCAGCCTCTTTTTGCTCAACATGTGCCTTTCACAGAGAAAAACTTTCCTGAAGCATATCAGTCTGATCCTGACTTCACAGTGCAGTCCAGCCCCGAAATACCAGGCAATTCCTCTCTGAACAAGAGAAACAGCAAAACCCCAGACGTACGTTTCGGCCTATTGTGGGCCTCGTCAGTGAGGTGCAGCCATATCCCTCTAGGCACACTGAGCAACGGGTCCACGTCTGGATTCCCGCATCACACTTAGGGAGACTTCCCAAAATGTCATAATTTGCATAAATAAAAAGAGAGAAGCGCTCAACCTGGAAACGAACAATAGCATAATAGCTTGTTCTATGGCTAGTTACCACCCAAGAAGCAGCCTCTTTGTGCTCAACATGTGCCTTTCACAGAGAAAAACTTTCCTGAAGCATATCAGTCTGATCCTGACTTCACAGTGCAGTCCAGCCCTGAAATACCAGGCAATTCCTCTCTGAACAAGAGAAACAGCAAAACCCCAGACGTACGTTTCGGCCTATTGTGGGCCTCGTCAGTGAGGTGCAGCCATATCCCTCTAGGCACACTGAGCAACGGGTCCACGTCTGGATTCCCGCATCACACTTAGGGAGACTTCCCAAAATGTCATAATTTGCATAAATAAAAAGAGAGAAGCGCTCAACCTGGAAACGAACAATAGCATAATAGCTTGTTCTATGGCTAGTTACCACCCAAGAAGCAGCCTCTTTTTGCTCAACATGTGCCTTTCACAGAGAAAAACTTTCCTGAAGCATATCAGTCTGATCCTGACTTCACAGTCCAGTCCAGCCCCGAAATACCAGGCAATTCCTCTCTGAACAAGAGAAACAGCAAAACCCCAGACGTACGTTTCGGCCTATTGTGGGCCTCGTCAGTGAGGTGCAGCCATATCCCTCTAGGCACACTGAGCAACGGGTCCACGTCTGGATTCCCCGCATCACACTTAGGGAGACTTCCCAAAATGTCATAATTTGCATAAATAAAAAGAGAGAAGCGCTCAACCTGGAAACGAACAATAGCATAATAGCTTGTTCTATGGCTAGTTACCACCCAAGAAGCAGCCTCTTTTTGCTCAACATGTGCCTTTCACAGAGAAAAACTTTCCTGAAGCATATCAGTCTGATCCTGACTTCACAGTGCAGTCCAGCCCCGAAATACCAGGCAATTCCTCTCTGAACAAGAGAAACAGCAAAACCCCAGACGTACGTTTCGGCCTATTGTGGGCCTCGTCAGTGAGGTGCAGCCATATCCCTCTAGGCACACTGAGCAATGGGTCCACGTCTGGATTCCCGCATCACACTTAGGGAGACTTCCCAAAATGTCATAATTTGCATAAATAAAAAGAGAGAAGCGCTCAACCTGGAAACGAACAATAGCATAATAGCTTGTTCTATGGCTAGTTACCACCCAAGAAGCAGCCTCTTTTTGCTCAACATGTGCCTTTCACAGAGAAAAACTTTCCTGAAGCATATCAGTCTGATCCTGACTTCACAGTGCAGTCCAGCCCCGAAATACCAGGCAATTCCTCTCTGAACAAGAGAAACAGCAAAACCCCAGACGTACGTTTCGGCCTATTGTAGGCCTCATCAGTGAGGTGCAGCCATATCCCTCTAGGCACACTGAGCAACGGGTCCACGTCTGGATTCCCGCATCACACTTAGGGAGACTTCCCAAAATGTCATAATTTGCATAAATAAAAAGAGAGAAGCGCTCAACCTGGAAACGAACAATAGCATAATAGCTTGTTCTATGGCTAGTTACCACCCAAGAAGCAGCCTGTTTTTGCTCAACATGTGCCTTTCACAGAGAAAAACTTTCCTGAAGCATATCAGTCTGATCCTGACTTCACAGTGCAGTCCAGCCCCGAAATACCAGGCAATTCCTCTCTGAACAAGAGAAACAGCAAAACCCCAGACGTACGTTTCGGCCTATTGTGGGCCTCGTCAGTGAGGTGCAGCCATATCCCTCTAGGCACACTGAGCAACGGGTCCACGTCTGGATTCCCGCATCACACTTAGGGAGACTTCCCAAAATGTCATAATTTGCATAAATAAAAAGAGAGAAGCGCTCAACCTGGAAACGAACAATAGCATAATAGCTTGTTCTATGGCTAGTTACCACCCAAGAAGCAGCCTCTTTTTGCTCAATATCAGTCTGATCCTGACTTCACAGTGCAGTCCAGCCCCGAAATACCAGGCAATTCCTCTCTGAACAAGAGAAACAGCAAAACCCCAGACGTACGTTTCGGCCTATTGTGGGCCTCGTCAGTGAGGTGCAGCCATATCCCTCTAGGCACACTGAGCAACGTGTCCACGTCTGGATTCCCGCATCACACTTAGGGAGACTTCCCAAAATGTCATAATTTGCATAAATAAAAAGAGAGAAGCGCTCAACCTGGAAACGAACAATAGCATAATAGCTTGTTCTATGGCTAGTTACCACCCAAGAAGCAGCCTCTTTTTGCTCAACATGTGACTTCACAGTGCAGTCCAGCCCCGAAATACCAGGCAATTCCTCTCTGAACAAGAGAAACAGCAAAACCCCAGACGTACGTTTCGGCCTATTGTGGGCCTCGTCAGTGAGGTGCAGCCATATCCCTCTAGGCACACTGAGCAACGGGTCCACGTCTGGATTCCCGCGTGTATATGCGCCCCTGTACACCTCAGCGTTGATAAATCTAGCCCTTAATATATAATGTTGCCTGGAACTTACCTTCAGATTCCAACTGGCATACTAACCAATACACATATGTTAAAGAGCATAACAAATGTTCATTAAATACAGAGAGGGGAATATGGTTGTAGTGACATAAACCTTTCTCATTAATAAAACCCATAAAATAGCACATGCTATGCACCAGCTCATACTACAGTACATATGCCTGCAACAAAATAAGCACCATCCTGATCCCCTAATACATTGGTGCTAAGTGGATGGTATCAGTCTCCCATGGATGACTGCTTGTTAATTTCAGAAATGCCAACAACTGTATATTTACATGGTCATGTGTACAGATGCAGCAGGGTGCATGCTTACTGTAATGACTCCGATTCGCCAACGCTATTGTAAATCAGTGTATTAAATAGAGCTGTCCTGGAAGAAGGTGGTATATTTGTTTTAATGAGTAAAATTCATTTTTTACAGCTAATCTTATAAATGTCATGTAGTGCATTTGTATTTGTGGTCACATTATATTGTGGTATAACAGGGCTCCTGGATAAAGTTGAATGCTCCTTGATTTTCTGTATAAGTATAGTATTTGTTGTGAGGCATTATATAATACAGCTCTAAGGATCAATGTTACTGTTGTACCAAATTCATTTAGTAAGAAGCAATGATAAAAAGCAAACAAAAGACACCCCCAGCTTCTTTACAATTTGTATTTATCGTAACAAAAGCAGTAAGGAAATGAATCAGTAATGAGTATTAATCAGCTTTAGATCTCCTGACCGAATAGATTTTATGATAATTCCTGTTATCCTTACATCTTTATTACCAGTGATGTGATATTGCTCTCTCTGAAACAATGCTGCACTTAATCTGCTACAAGGAGGATGCAGTGGATGGAAATATCCATTAACTATTCTTCAAGCTGAATTAATTTCTCATTAATACAAGGAAACGTAGGGGGCCGGGCGTATAACAGGAATTGATGTTTAATTAAACAAGTATGTTTGCAAAAATGATAGAGCACTACAGAATTTTATGGTACAAAATAACAATCTTAAAGGTTTTAATATATACTGTTGCCTGGAACGTACCTTCAGATTCCAAATGGCATACTAACCAATACACATATGTTAAATGCACAACACTGAAAATGATGATGAAATGCATCTTACAAACCTCACACAGCATTTATTTCACTGGAAGAAAAACAGTTGGGAAAAAAAAAATCACTGTATATTTTGCATTAAAGGGACACTCAGGTCAAAATTAAACTCTCATGATTCAGATAGAGCATGCAATTTTAAAAACTTTCCAATTTACTTTCATTAACAAAAAAATAACAGAACATCTTGGTTTTTGACACACACCTAAATGTGAAATATATGGTTAACTATGCAAGCTTCTTATTATATGAATAAGACTATATATTCTGTCCTATATTCACTAACCACCAAGCCTTTCCCAGTGCATCAGATCTCTCTCACCTTAAATTACACGCCTCAGGCCACTATTCACTAACCATCCAGCCTCTCACAGTGCATCAGATCTCTCTCACCTGAATTACATGCCTCAGGCCACTATTCACAAACCATCCATCCTCTCACAGTGCATCAGATCTGTATCACCTGAATTACATGCCTCAGGTCACTATTCACTAACCATCCATCCTCTCACAGTACATCAGATCTCTCGCACCTGAATTACATGCCGCAGGTCAATATTCACTAACCATCCAGCCTCTCACAGTGCATCAGATCTCTCTCACCTGAATTACATGCCTCAGGTCACTATTCACTAACCATCCAGCCTCTCACAGTGCATCAGATCTCTCTCACCTGAATTACATGCCTCAGGTCACTATTCACTAACCATCTATCCTCTCACAGTGCATCAGATCTGTATCACCTGAATTACATGCCACAGACCACTATTTACTAACCATCCATCCTCTCACAGTGCATCAGATCTGTATCACCTGAATTACATGCCACAGACCACTATTCACTAACCATCCACCCTCTCACAGTGCATCAGATCTCTCTCACCTGAATTACATGCCTCAGGCCACTATTCAATAACCATATATCCTCTCTCAGTGCATCAGATCTCTCTCACCTGAATTACACGCCTCAGGTCACTATTCACTAACCATCCATCCTTTCACAGTACATCAGATCTCTCTCACCTTAATTACATGCCTCAGGTCACTATTCACTAACCATCTATCCTCTCACAGTGCATCAGATCTGTATCACCTGAATTACATGCCACAGACCACTATTCACTAACCATCCATCCTCTCACAGTGCATCAGATCTCTCTCACCTGAATTACACGCCTCAGACAACTATTCACTAACCATCCATCCTCTCACAGTGCATCAGATCTCTCTCACCTGAATTACACGCCTCAGGTCACTATTCACTAACCATCCAGCCTTTCCAGGGCACCAGATCTGTTTCATCTGAATTACAAACCTCAGGCCACTATTCAATAACCATCTATCCTCTCTCAGTGCATCAGATCTGTATCACCTGAATAACACGCCTCAGGTCACTATTCACTAACCATCTATCCTCTCTCAGTGCATCAGATCTGTATCATCTGAATAACACGCCTCAGGTCACTATTCACTAACCATCCATCCTCTCTCAGTGCATCAGATCTCTCTCACCTTAATTACACGCCTCAGGCCACTATTCACTAACCATCCAGCCTCTCTCAGTGCATCAGATCTCTCTCACCTGAATTACATGCCTCAGGTCACTATTCACTAACCATCCATCCTCTCACAGTACATCAGATCTCTCTCACCTGAATTACACGCCTCAGGTCACTATTCACTAACCATCCAGCCTTTCCAGGGCACCAGATCTGTTTCATCTGAATTACAAACCTCAGGCCACTATTCAATAACCATCTATCCTCTCTCAGTGCATCAGATCTGTATCACCTGAATAACACGCCTCAGGTCACTATTCACTAACCATCTATCCTCTCTCAGTGCATCAGATCTGTATCACCTGAATAACACGCCTCAGGTCACTATTCACTAACCATCCATCCTCTCTCAGTGCATCAGATCTCTCTCACCTTAATTACACGCCTCAGGCCACTATTCACTAACCATCCAGCCTCTCTCAGTGCATCAGATCTCTCTCACCTGAATTACATGCCTCAGGTCACTATTCACTAACCATCCATCCTCTCACAGTACATCAGATCTCTCTCACCTGAATTACATGCCTCAGGTCACTATTCACTAACCATCCAGCCTCTCACAGTGCATCAGATCTCTCTCACCTGAATTACATGCCTCAGGCCACTATTCAATAACCATATATCCTCTCTCAGTGCATCAGATCTCTCTCACCTGAATTACATGCCTCAGGTCACTATTCACTAACCATCCATTCTCTCACAGTACATCAGATCTCTCTCACTTGAATTAAACGCCTCAGGTCACTATTCACTAACCATCCATCCTTTCACAGTACATCAGATCTCTCTCACCTTAATTACATGCCTCAGTTCACTATTCACTAACCATCTATCCTGTCACAGTGCATCAGATCTGTATCACCTGAATTACATGCCACAGACCACTATTCACTAACCATCCATCCTCTCACAGTGCATCAGATCTCTCTCACCTGAATTACACGCCTCAGACAACTATTCACTAACCATCCATCCTCTCACAGTGCATCAGATCTCTCTCACCTGAATTACACGCCTCAGGTCACTATTCACTAACCATCTATCCTCTCTCAGTACATCAGATCTGTATCACCTGAATAACACGCCTCAGGTCACTATTCACTAATCATCCATCCTCTCTCAGTGCATCAGATCTCTCTCACCTTAATTACACGCCTCAGGCCACTATTCACTAACCATCCAGCCTCTCTCAGTGCATCAGATCTCTCTCACCTTAATTACACGCCTCAGGCCACTATTCACTAACCATACAGCCTCTCTCAGTGCATCATATCTCTCTCACCTGGATTACACACCTAAGGCCACTATTTACTAACTATCCAGCCTTTCCAAGGTGCACCAGATCTCTCTCACCTGAATTACATGCCTCGGGTCACTATACAATAACCATCCAGCCGCTCCCAGTGCAACAGATCGCTCTAACCAGAATTACACACCTCGGGTCAATATTCACTAACACTCCAGCCTCTACTGGTGCACCAGATCTCTCTCACATGAATTAGATGCCACAGGCTACTATTTTTTAACCATCCAGCCTCTCACTGTGCATCAGATCTCTATCGCCTGAATTACATGCCCCAGGCCTCTATTCACTGACCATCCACCCTCTCACAGTACATCAGATCTGTATCACCTGAATTACATGCCCCAGGCCTCTATTCACTAAGCATCAATCCTCTCACAGTACATCAGATCTCTATCCCCTGAATTACACGCCCCAGGCCACTATTCACTAACCATCCATTATCTCACATTATATCAGATCTCTATCCCCTGAATTACATGCCTCAAGCCTCTATTCACTAAGCATCCATCCTCTCACAGTACAGCAGATCTGTATCACCTGAATTACATGCCCCAGGCCACTATTCACTAACCATCCATCCTCTCACTATGCATCAGATCTGTATCACCTGAATTGCATGCCTCAGGCCTCTATTCACTAACCATACAGCCTCTCACAGTGCATCAGATCTGTATCACCTGAATTACATGCCCCAGGCCTCTATTCACTAACCATCCATCCTCTCACAGTACATCAGATCTCTATCCCCTGAATTACATGCCCCAGGCCACTATTCACTAACCATCCATCCTCTCACAGTACATCAGATCTCTATCCCCTGAATTACATGCCTCAGGCCTCTATTCACTAACCATTAATCCTCTCACAGTACATCAGATCTGTATCACCTGAATTACATGCCCCAGGCCTCTATTCACTAACAATTAATCCTCTCACAGTACATCAGATCTGTATCACCTGAATTACATGCCTCAAGCCTCTATTCACTAACCATTAATCCTCTCACAGTACATCAGATCTGTATACCTGAATTACATGCCACAGACCACTATTCACTAACCATACAGCCTCTCACAGTGCATCAGATCTCTTTCACCTGAATTACATGCCCCAGGCCACTATTTACCCAGCCTCTATCAGTGAATCAGATCTCTCTCCCCTGAATTACAACCATCTTTCCTCTCCCAGTGCATCAGATCTCTCTCACCTGAATTACATGTCTTGAGTCACTATTCACTAACCATCTATCCTCTCCCATTAAATCAGATCTCTCTCACATGAATTACATGCCTCAGGCCACATTTTATTAACTAACCAGCCTCTCACAGTGCATCATATCTCTAACGTGAATTAAATGCCTCAGGCCACTATTAAGTCAAATAAGTAAGAGTATTGACAGTGACCACTGTTTTATATACTGTCTCTATCCTTAGCACTGCTTGCCATCTGCATCTAAAAGAGTGGTTTAGCTAACTGATGCCTCCCTAGAATATGAGAGAGAGCTTCAAGATGTAGCAATCTATTGCAGTTATCTATGGTAGCCAAAAGGTTAAACGGACAACCTAAACCAATGTTTTTTTTTAAAAAAAAAAGATAGATAATCCCTTTATTACTGATTCCTCAGTTTTGCACAGCCAACATGGTTATATTAATATAGATTTTACCTCTGTGATTACCTTGTATCTAAGCCTCTGCAGACTGCCCCCCTTATTTTAGTTCTTTTGACTGACTTGCATTTTTTAGTCAATCAGTGCTAACTCCTAAGTAACTCCACGAGAGTGTTATTTATATGGCACACATGAACTAACGTTGTTTAGCTGTAAAAAAAAACTGTCAAAATGTACTGAGATAAGTGATGGCTTCAATAGAAATTAGCATATGAGCTTACCCAGGTTTAACTTTCAACAAAGAATATTAAGAGAACAAAGCAAATGTGATGAAAAAAGTAAATTGGAAAGTTGTTTAAAATTGCATGCCCTATATGAATCATAAAAGTTTAATTTTGACTAGAATGTCCCTTTAAGCAGTTATGCCGCTTCAGTAATAAGTATATTTGGAGGTTGCAGTCAAGTAAAAGCACTTTGCCAAGTCTACTATTTTAGGAGAAAGTTAAACATAGCATTTGCTTGTTTATATATTATAGCACTTCAGCCATCGGAGAAGGAACTACTACTCTCCACAGATGAACTTTTAATTAATTAATTGTCAGTTTCCCTCACAACTGAAACACAAACTATTTTAATAACATTCATTATGCAGGTTGCAGATGAATATAAATTTGTAAAAATACGTCAGACTTACCAAACCCTTTATCATTATAGTTTAAAGTGAAAAAAGGGTGAAAATTAAGGTTTAGACCATGATATTATTGCACTGTAACACCCATTTGTTAAACTAATATCTCATAGTAACCCCCATTTGTTAAACTGATATCTCACAGTAACCCCCATTTGTTAAACTAATATCTCACCGTAACCCCCATTTTTTAAACTAATATCTTGCAGTAACCCCCATTTGTTAAACTAATATCTTGCAGTAACACCCATTTGTTAAACTAATATCTCGCAGTAACCCCCATTTGTTAAACTAATATCTCGCAGTAATCCCCATTTGTTCAACTAATATCTTGCAGTAAGCCCCATTGGTTCAGCTAATATCTTGCTGTAACCCCCATTTGTTAAATATCTTGCAGTAAACCCCATTTGTTAAACTAAAATCTCCCAGTAACTCCCATTTGTTAAACTAATATCTTGCAGTAACCCCCATTTGTGTCAGGGTGCCAGGAATCAGACTGAGACGAGAAGTGCAAAAAAAAATCACACCTTTATTAATAGTAAAAAATAATAAAAAGTCCACAAGTCAAATAACATGCCAGGAATCAAAACCAGAGCTGGTAGTCAGACGAGCCGAGTCAGGAGCCAAAGCGAGTAGTCAGACGAGCCTGAATCAGGAACAAGGAGAACAGCAGAGTCAGGAACAAGCCAGGGATCAGGAGGGACGTCAGACAGCCAGGTAATACACAGGAGCTCTCACAAAAAGGTCTGAGACAACGCAAGGGCAAAGCATACTGAACAGAGGCCCTTTAAATAATAAGTGATGACATCACAATTCTGAGACTACAGCCTGTCTCACACAGATGATGTACACCAGTTTGGCCATAAAAGGAAGTACAGGAAACGGAGTAGGGCGGGAGCATGAACATCAGAGGAGGGAACCCATGAACACTCCTTCGGACCATAGCCCCTCCAGTGAACAAAATACTGTACGCGGCCCCTGGACATACGAGAGTCAATAATGCTGCTGACCTCATACTCCTCATGGTTGTCAAAAAAGATAGGACGGGGACAAGGCAACACAGTGGTAAACCGATTACAAACCAATGGTTTCAAGAGGGAGACATGAAAAACATTGGCGATGCGCATTGCAGGAGGAAGGTCAAGAGCGTAGGCCACAGGAGTGACCCGTCCGAGTATTCAAAAAGGACCAACATAATGAGAAGCCAGTTTATTGGAAGGCACATGAAGATTTAAGTTGCGGGAGGACAGCCAAACTCTCTCACCAACCTGGTAGGAAGGCGCTGGCAGATGCCTACGATCAGCCTGGAACTTTTGGCGCTGCATAGAACGATGAAGGCAATCCTGAATCTGCACCCACGTGGAACAGAGTTGCCGGAGATGCTCCGCCAAAGCCGGAATACCCTGAGACATGAATGAATCGGGCAACAAGGATGGTTGAAACCCATAATTCACCATGAACGGGGATAACTTGGAGGAAGCATTAATAGCACTATTATGAGCAAACTCTGCCCAAGGTAACAGTTCAGACCAATTATTGTGGTGATCTGAGACATAGCAATGGAGGAACTGTTCCAGAGCATGATTAGACCGTTCCGTAGCCCCATTGGATTGAGGGTGATATGCCGAGGAGAAGGAAAGCTGGATCCCCATTTGAGCACAAAAGGAACGCCAAAATCTGGAGATAAACTGGCTACCCCGGTCCGACACTATCTCCTTGGGTAACCCATGTAAATGGAAGACCTCCAGGGCAAAAATTGAAGCAAGCTCCTGAGCGGTAGGCAACTTCTTCAAGGGAATGCAATGTGACATTTTAGAAAAACGGTTTACCACCATAAGGATAACAGTATTGCCATTGGAAACAGGGAGCTCGACAATGAAGTCCATGGAAAGATGTGTCCAAGGACGCTCACCATTAGCAATAGGTTGAAGAAGACCCACAGGAAGACATTGAGGAGTCTTATTCTGTGCACAAACTGAGCAGGAAGCAACATACGCAGCAACATCAGAACGAAGACCTGGCCACCAGAATTGTCGAGTGACCGAGACAAAAATAGCGCCCATCTAGCCTGTCGGGGCAACAAATGTTTTGCTTCAGATAGATAAGTTAAATTCTTGTGGTCAGCAAGAATGAGCACTGGCACGCTAGAACCCTCGAGAAGATGCCTCCATTCCTTGAGTGCCAAAATTATGGCCAGTAATTCCAATTTCATAATTGCACTCCGCTGGAGACAATTTCTTAGAGAAGAAACCACACGGATGCAAGGAACCGTCAGGCGTAGGACGTTGAGACAAGAGGGCACCTACACAAGTCTCAGAGGCATCGACCTCAAGAACGAAAGGCAGGACAGGGTTAGGATGAGCCAGAACTGGAGCAGCAGCAAAGGCAGTCTTAAGACTATCAAATGCCTTAATGGCAGTAGGCGAACAATTGAGTGGATCATTCTCTTTACGGGTCTGTGATAGGTTTGACCAAGGAAGAAAAGTTTTTAATAAACTTTCTATAGTAATTGGCGAACCCCAAAAAACATTGAATAGACCGAAGACCAACTGGGCGAGGCCACTGCAGAACTGCAGATAACTTGTCAGGATCCATGGAGAACCCTGCAACGGAGATAACATAACCTAGGAAGGTTTCTTGAGTCTGATGGAACTCACATTTCTCGAGTTTACAAAACAGGCCGTTCTCACGTAGTCTCTGAAGAACCAGGTAACATCAGAACGATAAGCCTCAAGTGTGGGTGACTGTATGAGGATGTTTTCTAAGTACACCACAACACACTGTTTCAACATATCTCGTAGGACATCATTAATAAATTCCTGGAAAACAGCAGAAGCATTACATAGGTCAAAGGGCATTACAAGATACACATAATGCCCGCTCCTGGTGTTAAATGCTGTTTTCCATTCGTGGCCCTCCTTGATCCTAACGAGATTGTACGCTCCTCTCAAATCAAGTTTAGTAAAGACCGTAGCTCCCTTGAGGCGGTCAAAGAATTCCGTAATGAGCGGAATAGGGTAAGCATTCTTAATGGTAAGATGATTAAGACCCCTATAATCGATGCATGGTCTTAACTCGCCACCCTTTTTCTTTACAAAGAAGAAGCCAGCCCATGCAGGAGAGCAGGATTTGCGGATGATCCCCCACGACAGAGCATCGGCAACATACTCCTCCATAGCACAATTCTCTGCAACAGACAGAGGGTAATCCCGGCCCGAGGAGGAATGGCTCCAGGTTGCAGGTCTATGGCACAATCGTAAGACCGGTGAGGAGGCAACGTACCGGCACGCACCTTGTCAAAAATGTCTAGGAACTCTCTGTACTCCTCTGGCAATTGAGATACCAAAGAAGTGCACAAGACTTTAACTGGTTTCCGAAGACAAGTGGAAATACATTGCGGAGACCACAACAAAATTTCAGACCTGCGCCAGTCGAGACTGGGATTGTGCTTTTGGAGCCAGGGATAACCCAGAACAACCGGAAAATGCGGAGAGTTTATCACCTGGAACTGGAGGGTTTCAGGATAACGGAGCAGTTTCGTGAGTAACGAGTGCGGGCTGAAGGGGCCTGCCATCAATGGCCTCAATAGCAAGCGGAACGGACCAAGGCAAAACAGGAATGGAGTGCTTTGATACAAAAGCACTGTCAATGAAATAGCCCGCAGCACCGGAGTCAACAAGAGCCTGGGTGACTATGGAGGAGTCCACCCAGGAAAGGATAACCGTGACCAAAGGTTTCTCCTTTAGCGGTTCCGGGGAAAAGGATAAACCGCCCAAGGTCTGCCCCCGACAGGACCTTAGGTGTGAGCGTTTCCCGGCCGTGTAGGACAAGACTTCAAAAGGTGGCCCTGTAACCCACAATAGAGGCAGAGCCCCTCCCTCCTCCTAAAGGCCCTCTCTGCCACGGAGAGATGCGTGAATCCCAACTGCATCGGCTCAGCAGTACCTGGTGACTCAGGACCAGGAGGCATGGAAGGAGAGGGAGGCATGGGTGGGAATGAACACATAGGAGACAACGTAACAGGAGGCTTCCACAAGCAGTCCTTGTAAGAGGGCCTCTCACTTAGTCTGATGTCAATTAGAATAAAAAAAGACACCAATGCCTCGAGATCTTCTGGTAAATCTCTGGCAGCAACTTCATCTTTAATCGCATCAGAGAGCCCATGAAAGATGGCAGCAACAAGGGCTTCATTGTTCCAACCTACCTCTGCGGCAAGCGTACGGAACTCAATGGCATACTGAGCAAAAGATCTTGTACCTTGCTGAATGGACATGAGTTGTTTAGCAGCAGAGGAGGAGCGAGCCGGAACATCAAATACCCTTCGAAAGGAGGCCACAAATTCAGGGTAATTTGAAATCACAGGTTTATTAGTCTCCCACAAGGGATTAGCCCAGGCAAGAGCTGTGTCAGAGAGTAACGAGATGAGAAATCCCACATTTGCTCTGTCAGAGGGAAACGCCTGAGGTAACATCTCAAAGTAAATGCCCACCTGGTTCAAAAACCCTCTGCACTGATTAGGATCGCCTCCATAACGCTGAGGTAGAGGTGCAGAACCGGACATGCTCCTGGAAGGACTAGGTGCAGCAGCGGAAACAGGAGCAGCCATAACTTGCGGGACACTTTGGTCCAAATGTGCATTGCGAGTCAGCAGGGTTTGCAGGGCTAGTGCAAATTGATCCAAGCGTTAATCCTGTTCATCCATCCTGGAAATGATGGCAGGTAAAGGTGGATTATTAGCACCATCAGGATTCATGGCCCTTGCGTAATGTCAGGGTGCCAGGAAACAGACTGAGATGAGAAGTGCAAAAATAATCACACCTTTATTAAAAGTAAAAAATAATAAAAAGTCTACAAGTCAAATAACAAGCTAGGAATTAAAACCAGAGGTGATGGTCAGATGAGCCGAGTCAGGAGCCAAAGCAAGTAGTCAGACGAGCCGGAATCAGGAACAAGGAGAACAGCAGAGTCAGGAACAAGCCAGGGATCAGGAGGGACGTCAGACAGCCAGGTAATACACAGGAGCTCTCACAAACAGGTTTGAGACAACGCAAGGGCAAAGCATACTGAACAGAGGCCCTTTAAATAATAAGTGATGACATCACAATTCTGAGACTGCATCCTGTCTCACACGGATGATGTACACCAGTTTGGCCATAAAAGGAAGTGCAGGAAATAAGCAACATCACACAGTATGCACTAGACAGCAACAGAGGTGAGTAAAATGACTGCCAGCAGCACATGGCAAACAAAACAGGGAAAAAACCCTGACACATTTGTTAAACTAATATCTCACAGTAACTCCCATTTGTTAAACTAATATCTCACAGTAACCTCCATTTGTTAAACAAATAGCTCACAGTAACCCCCATCTATTAAACTAATATCTCACAGTAAACCCCAGTAGTTTAACTAATATCTTGCAGTAACCCCCATTCGTTCAACTAACATCTTGCAGTAGCCCGCATTTGTTCAGCTAATATCTCACAGTAACACCCATTTGTTAAACTATTATCTTGCAGTAAACCCCATTTGTTAAACTAAAAGCTCCCAGTAACCGCCATTTATTAAACTAGTATCTTGCAGTAACCCCATTTGTTTAACTAATATCTCACAGTAACTTCCATTTGTTAAACTCATTTCTCACAGTAACCCCCATTTGTTAAACTAATATTTCACAGTAAACCCCATTTGTTAAACTAATATCTTGCAGTAACCCCCATTTGTTAGACGAATATCTCACAGTAAACCCCATTTGTTAAACTAATATCTTGCAGTAACACCCATTTTTTAAACAATATCTCAAAATAACACCCATTTGTTAAACTAACATATTGCAGTAACTCCCATTTGTTAAACTAATATCTTGCAGTAACCCCCATTTGTTAGACTAATATCTCACAGTAACTCCCATTTGTTAAACTAATTTCTCACAGTAACTCCCATTTGTTAAACTAATTTCTCACAGTAACCCCCATTTGTTAAACTAATATCTCAGAGTAAACCCCATTTGTTAAACTAATATCTTGCAGTAACCCCCATTTGTTAGACGAATATCTCACAGTAAACCCCATTTGTTAAACTAATATCTTGCAGTAACACCCATTTTTTAAACAATATCTCAAAATAACACCCATTTGTTAAACTAACATATTGCAGTAACTCCCATTTGTTAAACTAATATCTTGCAGTAACCCCTATTTGTTAAATATCTTGCAGTAACCCCCATTTGTTAAATATCTTGCAGTAAACCCCATTTGTTAAACTAAAATCTCCCAGTAACCCCCATTTGTTAAACTAATATCTTGCAGTAACCCCCATTTGTTAAACTAAAATCTCCCAGTAACCCCCATTTGTTAAACTAATATCTTGCAGTAACCCCCATTTGTTAAACTAATATCTCATAGTAACCCCCATTTGTTAAACTAATATCTCACAGTAAAACCCAATTGTTAAACTAATATATTGCAGTAACCCCCCATTTGTTAAACTAATATCTCAAAATAACACCCATTTGTTAAACTAATATCTCAAAATAACACCCATTTGTTAAACTAATATCTTGCAGTAACACCCATTTGTTAAACTATTATTTTGATGTAACAGCCATTTTTTAAATTAACATTTTTGGTCTGCCCTTAAAGGGAAAGTAAACACCAGATTTTTTATTGTTTAAAAAGATAGATAATCCCTTTATTACCCATTCCCCAGTTTTGCATAATCAACACAGTTATATAAATATGCTTTTTACCTATGTAAATACCTTGTTTCTAAGCCTCTGCAGACTGCTCCCTTATTTTAGATCTTTTGACAGACTTGCATTTTAGCCAAACAGTGCTGACTCCTAGGTAACTTCATGTGCACAAGCACAATGTTATCTATATGGTACACATGAACTAACGCCCTATAGCTGTGAACAACTGTCAAAATGCCCTGAGCTAAGGGGTGGCCTTCAAGGGCTTAGAAATTAGCATATGAGCCTACTTAGGTTTAGCTTTCAACTAAGAATACCAAGAGAACAAAGCAAATTTGATGATAAAAGTAAATGTGAAAGTTGTTTGAAATTACATGCCCTATCTGAATCATGAAAGTTTAATTTTGACTAGACTGTCCCTTTAAATAATTGAGTGTTGTAGTGATTTATATTAATGCACATCAAAACAATCGGAAACAAAAAATTGTCTGTAAACTTAAAGGGACAGTCTACTTGAAAATTGTTATTGTTTAAACAGACAGATGTCCTTTTATTACCCATCCCCCAGTTTTGCATAACCTACCTTGTAACCTTGTAATTACCTTGTATCAAAACATCTACAGACTGCCCCCTTATCTCAGTTCTTTTGACAGACTTGCATTTTAGCCAATCAGTACTGACCCACAAGTAACTCCACGGGAGGGAGAATAATGTTATCTATATGACACACATGAACTAGGACCGTCTAACTGTGAAAAACTGTCAAAATGCAAGAGTGAGCCTTTAAGGGCTTAGAAATCAGCCTACCTAGGTTTAGCTTTGAACAAAAAATACTAAGAGAACAAAGCAAATTTGATGATAAAAGCAAATCAGAAAGTTGTTTACAATTGCATAACCTGAATAATGAAAGCTTAATTTTTACTTGATTGTCACTTTAAATAAAACTGCATAGAAAATGGAGGCACTGCCACAATTGCATGGGAAGCCTTTAGGCCAGCACAGTGCACAAATTTGCACCTCAATGTCTAGTTAGTTAGTAAAGGAGTAGACCTAGTAATCTTCAAAAAAGCTAAACATAGGTTGTGGCAGATTAGGGGTTAATAGTTTAGGGGGCTTATTGTGTTGGGGGGTTGCGGTGGTATAGGGGTTATTAGGTTAGAGAGTGGTTAGGTCTTTAGGCTATGGCAAATTAGGGGTTAATAGTGTAGGTTGCACTGGGGGTGAGGGTGCGTAAAGGCTAAATAGTTTATTTTAGTATTACATATCCATTGTTAAAATGATATGCATTCCCATGTGTAATGCAAATTATTTTAAGTATTGTATCTAATATAAAAATGTAATTATTTTTGATTGTTATTTCTTTTATTTTAAGCATAAAATATAAAATGAACAATCAAACATATTAGCTGGGCATTCCAGGGGGCATATAGCTAGAGTATGACGTAGGTGTAGGTGTTCTGTGGGAGTTAGCCGGGCATTCCTGGGGGAGTAACCTGAACTTTTATTGGGATACATTGCCAGCAGTGCAATACATTCCAATCTCTGACATACAGGTTACGAGTAGGGTGTCAGCCATGTTTGTCTCACCGCATTTTTAGTGGCGAGACTTTACAGTGTGAGGCAGGTAGTGTAGGTGTAGTTGCAGTTAGGTCACACAGACAATATATGAAGTGTTCCGTGTTTGGTTTCAGTGAGTGCACTGTCTGCGCTGTGTAGGAACACTTCAAATATGCACCCGCCCACTGAATGTGCTGACAAGTGGCGATGTCCGTGATGTTTAGCTTACGTAGCACTCCCTATTATATCCTATGGGAGACACATCGCCACTTGCCGGCACTTCATGGGTCTGACACTTTTTTAGAAAATATCGACAGACCAGAGGACTGAGAGGCCGACAAGGCTTTGAATATCGGGGCCTGAAGGTTTAGACAGACTCATGGAAACTGAATCTTTCTGAACCAGAAACAACAACCTTAGTCTGAGGAACCAGCAAACTGTTTGGAAAAATTATTTTCCACTCATGTTGTAGAAGAAACAACAATAGCTGGTGTGAGAGTCTGCAAAATGAAAAGACGTTTGAACCAAAATATCGTTCAGGTAAGGAAACACTGCAATACCCTGAGTTCTGATCACAGACAAAAGGGTATCCAGGACCCAACGATAGAGCAACAAACTGAAAGTGCAAGTCCAGAAATGCAAACTTAAGAAACTAATGATGTTTTTAGAGAATGGGAACATGAAGATAAGCATCCCGAAAATCTATTGTGGACATAAACTGACCTTGAAAAACAAAAGGCAGAAATGTCAGAATAGTCTCCATTTAGAAACTGTGGGAAATCAGTTCAGAGCCTTTAGATCCAGAACTGGTCTGAAAGTTGGTCTGAAAGTTCCCTCCTTTAAAGGAAGAGGTTAGAATAAAAAACATTTCCTGTACCAACAAAGAAACAGGTACAATCACTCCTATAGATTCTAGATCCCGTCCCCTTCACTCTAATCACAACCTCCTCCTTTCCTTCTCTCTTGTTGCCCTCCTCAAATTCCCGTATATAGAACTTCTTCAGACTGGCCCCTATTTTGTGGTTTTCAACAAAGTGGAAAATAGCACATTTACAATACTGGGGCACAAAATTACAGACTACCAGGTCTCACCAATGAACCATACAAAGACAGATTCCAGCCTCCAAAATTTAAAAGAAACTTTATTTTCTTATTGCAGGGTCCATAGGAAAAAAGCTACAATGTTTTGGACATGCTATAGGCCCCTAGTCATGTATTTTGTAGAACACTCTGTCTCGCTCCACAAGACTCTCCCCTAGTTTTGAAAGTTTCAAGCACTCCTTAAAGACTCTACAGTTCAGGGATGAATACAACATACTATATACTTTTCTAACCTCAGTTTCTCTCCACCTTTGTTATCCCCTTGAACCTCCTTAGCATGTAAGCCTGTGAGCCCATCTGTTTGTAGATCACTACATGTGTTTATAGCGCTACAGAATCAGTTGGTGCCCTGCAAAAAAGTGATAATAATAATAATCCAAAAATGACAAAAAAGGCCCAAGCCTTCACAAAATTTCTCAGAACATTGGACAGAAAAATCCTTCCTGTGGAAGACCTAATTTTGACACCTTTTTTAGCCCTGGGAAACTATATATAGAACCAAGGAATCCTGAAAAGATTGAAACATTGCTTTCTGAAAGAAGCGTAACCTGCCCTTTACCAGAGCCTTTGGATCGAGGGTAGCACCTTCATACAGACTGAGATAAGGGAGTAGATCTCTTAGACTGTTCAGACTTCTTCCAGTTAGAACTTGGAATGGCTTCCAGATGGAACCAAAGGAACATTGCTTCTGAGTGGAGGAAAGGGGCAAAAATGATTAGGAGTTTAAAATTTAGCCTTGGACTTCTAGTCCTGAGCTCCTTTAATTTCCATCACAGTAGAGATAATTTAATACAAACCAGAACCAAATAATATCTTTCCCTCACGCATTAATTTAAAAACCATATCAGCAGACCAAGACTTAACCAAAAAGCCCTTTTAGAAAGTACTGCCAAAGACATACTTTAGCATAAACCTTAATGACAACAAAAAAGCATCACAAATTAAAGCATTAGCACATTTGAGCAATTCCAAAAAGGTTTAAAAAAATCCTCACTAGCAGAATTGTCAGAAAACTGCCCAAAAATATTATTTAACCAAAAGGAAGAAGCAGGAGCCACATCAGAAATAGAAACTGTTGATCTGAAAAGATAACATCCTATGGAAGGATTTTAACTTCCTTTTAAAAGAATAACTATCTTCCAAACGAATAGTGGTATGTATAGCCAGAGGAGAAATAGTTGCATCCACTATGGGAATAGTTTCCTTAAATTTCACATTGTAGGCTGGAAAAGGACACATTTCCTTAAACCTTGTAGAAGGATTAAAAGGAATACCTGTTTTATCCCAATCTATGGAAATAGTCTCAATAATGGTATCAGGGATAGAAAATACATCATTGATTCCAGGCATCAGTAGGATTGTCCTGAAAGAAACAAACAGAAGGAGCAGTAACACCCTTAGAAGAAAGCATTAGATAGGTCAGAATGCATAATTAAAGTGCCATAAAACATGATGAGATCTGTGCATATCCTAAAATGGCTAATTAAAGGGACACTGTACCCAAAAATTTTCTTTCGTGATTCAGATTGAGCATGAAATTTTAAGCAACTTTCTAATTTACTCCTATTATCAAATTTTCTTCATTCTCTTGGTATCTTTATTTGAAATGCAAGAATGTAAGTTTAGATGCCGGCCCATTTTTGGTGAACAAACTGGGTTGTCCTTGCTGATTGGTGGATAAATTAATCCACCAATAAAAAAGTGCTGTCCAGAGTACTGAAACCAAAAAAAGCTTAGATGCCTTCTTTTTCAAATAATGATAGCAAGAGAACGAAGAAAAATTGATAATAGGAGTAAATTAGAAAGTTGCTTAAAATTGCATGCTCTTTCTGAATTACAAAAGAAAAAAATTGGGTTCAGTGTCCTTTTAAGTAAAATAGTTTGCATAAAAATAAATTGTTAAAAAATTGCTGGCAAGTATTCTAATTTTCAAAAATAAGCTAAATTAATTACATAGCTATGCTGTCTGGAGTAGTCGGCTCCACCAACCCTTATCAGTGTTTAGACACAGGCATGCTCCAGAAGATAATCACTGTGCACTTATGCATTCTACCAAAGCTACAGTAGATATAGATATAGCCATAGAAGGAAATGTGTGGGGGGAGTTAGAGCTGTACAATTTGGAAACTTAAAAGAAAGGGTTAATGGCGAGGCACTGCAGTATAAATTTGCAGGTAAAGTAATAAAGTAGATATTATTATATTTTGTCTCTATCTGAATTTGTTTTATGTCCCTTTAATATATTTAGGTCCAGACTACAAGTGGCGCTAACAGTTACTTGCGACAGGTTTCTCGAGGCTGTTTGCATGTGTCGGATGTAGCGCATTACAAGTTCATAGTAAACATGATCACTTGAGTGCAATTGAAGTTAACGCTCATCGGGATAGCATGACCTCAGAGCTCAGGTTTAATGTTTCACCAAACAAAAAAGTGTCACAAAACACATTAAAAATACATTGAAAAATACAGTTACACTTATAATAACACCATCTAATAAAAAAAATATTGCACAAAAAAGTTAAAAGAGCTCAAAGATATGCAGGCAAAGGGCTTTAACATTGAGATACATACATAAACATGTCTAAATATTTATATGGAAGAAAAACAGCCCAAAAACATTAAAGAGCCACCACCACCATATTTAACCGTGGGCATGAGGTACTTTTCCATATGGCTACCTCTCTGTGTACTCCAAACCTATCTCTCATCTCTCTGGGATTTCAGGTTCCTCCCCAATTCAGTAAGTTCTGCCCCTGTGAAGTCAGCACTATACGCCCTCTCCAAACTAGAGATTGTTTAATTATCTGGCCCATGTCAGCTTGGGGAAACTAAACCTGACAGTTTTTCAGTTTTTAATTGAAATAATAATAATTTGTAAAAGATATACATAAATATACATAGTATGAGCCTAATGTGCTAAGGTTACACAAAACTGTGAAGACTTAATCAGAATTTGGAAAATCACAATCCTAAATACACTGATGTACACAAAATAAAATACAAAATAGAAAGTGCAAAGTTTAAATGTAATAAAATTGAATCTGAAGTTATATAAAATAGAAAGCACAAATTGTAAATACAGCAGAACTTTCATGTCATGCAATGTACTGTATATTGCACTGGGCTTGTCTCTCCTTCACATACAGAAATGCAGGAAACACCCCTTGGCGAGGTAAAGCAAAATCTGCTTTTTGAAAATTTCACTAGGGATCTTGCTATACTGGAGGATCATTTTAGAATATTTCACCTGAGCAGAGAGGTTTTGAATATCAGGGCCTAAATCCCAATAGGTGAAAAATATGCCACTATCTATACTCCAAATACATCACTCCAACAATCACTGTACTTTGAGGGGAAATGAGCCTTAACTTAGTATGAGAACCCCTCTCATTGAAAAATCAAATGCACATCTTCATTCTTCAACCTCCTCCAGTGGAGGCAAAGGCAAGGCTGAGGCGCCAGTGAGGTGGGAGGGTTCTTTTTAGAGATCTTGGGGTTTTGGAATTTTTGCCTCCTCCTAGTGGCAGGGAATATTAATTCCCAGGAGTAATGGATCGTGGACTCTCACCACCTGTATGAAAGAAAAGTTAATTATACAATAATTCTATGTCTTAAACGTTTATGCAATGGAGGAGTTTAATCACATGCTTTTATCTCCACCGTAACTTAAAACAATATTGCTTTTTCTCTCTCTGTAAATAAGCTCTGTTTTTTTTTTTGCTGCATTCACCCTATAAAGTGGAATGCTGTGCTTAAAACATACATACATACATAGGGTCCGGTCACATATGTGGCGATGGGCACAAAACCCAGGGTCGACAAGTTTTAGTCTATTTGAGCAATCAGATATACGGCACAGCAGACAAGTTAAGCACATATATTTTACACGTCGGCCTCAGTTTTTACTCCCATAAACTAATATGGAACTGGGGTCGCCAGTTGCTATCACATATGCGGAGGAGAAAGGTCTTCATCCAGGTGGCTCCATCTTCATCCATCACGGGTTCATCTTCTATCTTCTTGGCAGAGGCAGAGCGGTCGGTGGAGACATGGAGGTCCTCTTCATGCGATCGGCCGCCGCACATTGAAGATTGAATGCAAGGTACCCCTTTTATATAGCGGTACCCTTGCATTCCTATTGGCTAAAAAATTAAAATCAGCCAATAGGATGAGAGCTACTTACATCCTATTGGCCGATTTTAATTTTTCAGCCAATAGGAATGCAAGGGTACCCTATATAAAAGGGGTACCTAGCATTCAATCTTCAGTGTGTGGCGGCTGATCACACTAAGAAGGCCTCCATGTCGCCGATGACCTCCGCTGTCCGCTCTGCCAAGAAGATAGAAGATGGACCCCTGATGGATAAAGATGGAGCCACCCGGATGAAGACCTTTCGCCGCTGGGAAGAAGATGGATCGTCGGACTTCAGCAATGGTGAGTACCTATTTTGAGGTTAGTGTTAGTTTTTTGTTTTTTTTAGAATCGGACTTTCTTTATTTTTTATGGGCTACGAAAAAGAGCAGAATGCCCATACAAATGCCCTTTCTGGGGTAATGGGTCGTTTCTTTTTTTTTTTAGTTAGGTTTTTTTTTTATTTTGGGGGGTTGGGGGGTGTAATTTTAGGGGGTACTTTGTTTATTTTTTTAGCAAAAGAGCTGTTAAATTTAGGGCAATGCCCTACAAAAGGCCCTTTTAAGGGCTAGTGATAGTTTATTTATAGATATGGGGTGTTTTTTATTTTGGGGTGTTTTGTATTAGAATACATTTTTTTATTTTGGATAATTTACGGCTAGATTATTTAAAAAGCAGCGTTAAGAGGTCCTAACAGTGCTTTTTAATGCCCGCTGGTATTATGAGTCTTGCAGGTACAGGTGTACCGCTCACTTTTTTGGCCAGACTTGGAAATACAGCAAATCCACTTACGTAAATTGCGTATCCTCTTTTTTCAATAGTACTTGCATAGCGCCGGTATTACGAGTCTGCCAAAAAGTGAGTGGTAGACCCTCTCCTGTCAAGACTGGTACCGCATTTTAAAGTCAGTAGTTAAGAGTTTTACACTACAACGCCGTAGCATAAAACTCATAAATAAAGTGATAAAAAGTACACTAACACCCATAAACTACCTATTAACCCCTAAACCGTGGCCCTCCCGCATTGCAAACACTAAAATAAAATTTTTAACCCCTAATCTGCCGAACCGGACATCGTCGCCACTATAATAAACATATTAACCCCTAAACCGCCGCACTCCCGCCTCGCAAACATTAGTTAAATATTATTAACCCCTGATCTGCCGTCCCTAACATCGCCAACACCTACCTACATTTATTAACCCCTAATCTGCCGCCCCCAACGTCGCCGCCACTATACTAAAGTTATTAACCCCTAAATCTAAGTCTAACCCTAACCCTCCTAACTTAAATATAAAAATATAATTAAAAGAAATCTAAATAAATATTCCTATCATTAACTAAATAATTCCTATTTAAAACTAAATACTTACCTATAAAATAAACCCTAAGCTAGCTACAATATAACTAATAGTTACATTGTAGCTAGCTTAGGGTTTATTTTTATTTTACAGGCAAGTTTGTATTTATTTTAACTAGGTAGAATAGTTACTAAATAGTTATTAACTATTTAATAACTACCAAGCTAAAATAAATACAAAGTTACCTGTAAAATAAAACCTAACCTAAGTTACAATTACACCTAACACTATACTATAATTAAATTAATTCCCTAAATTAAATACAATTAAATAAAATTATCTAAAGTACATAAAAAACAAAACACTAAATTATAGAAAAAAATAAACAAATTACAAGATTTTTAAACTAATTAAAAATTGGAACAGCCAATAGAATGCAAATAGGATTTTTTTCTACCTTAATTCCGATTGGCTGATAGAATTCTATCAGCCAATCGTAATTGAAGGGACACCATCTTGGATGACGTCATTTAAAAGAACCTTCATTCAGTCTTAGCCGTCGGATGAAGAGGATGCTCCGCGTCGGATGTCTTGAAGATGGACCCACTCCGCGCCGGTTGGATGAAGATAGAAGATGCCGTCTGGATGAAGACTTCTGCCCGTCTGGAGGACCACTTCGCCCAGCTTGGATGAAGACTTCTCCCGGCTTCGTTGAGGACTTCGGCCCGGTTGGATGAAGACTTCTCCCGGTAAGGTGATCTTCAAGGGGTTAGTGTTAGGTTTTTTTAAGGGGGTATTGGGTGGGCTTTAGAGTAGGATTGGATGTGTGGGTGGTGGGTTTTAATGTTGGAGGGGGGGGTTGTAATTATTTTTACAGGTAAAAGAGCTGATTACTTTGGGGCAATGCCCCGCAAAAGGCCCTTTTAAGGGTTATTTGTAATTTAGTGTAGGGTAGGGCTTTTATTTTATTTTGGGGGGCTTTTTTATTTTGTTAGGGGGATTAGATTAGGTGTAATTAGTTTAAAAATCTTGTAATTTGTTTATTATTTTCTGTAATTTAGTGGGGGGGTTTGTACTTTAGATAATTTTATTTAATTGTATTTAATTGCATTTAATTTAGGGAAATAATTTAATTATAGTATAGTGTTAGGTGTAATTGTAACCTAGGTTATGCTTTATTTTACAGGTAACTTTGTATTTATTTTAGCTAGGTAGTTATTAAATAGTTAATAACTATTCTACCTAGTTAAAATAAATACAAACTTGCCTGTAAAATAAAAATAAATCCTAAACTAGCTACAATGTAACTATTAGCTATATTGTAGCTAGCTTAGGGTTTATTTTATAGGTAAGTATTTAGTTTTAAATAGGAATTATTTTGTTAATGATAGGAATATTTATTTCGATTTATTTAAATTATATTTAAGCTAGGGGGTGTTAGGGTTAGGCTTAGGTTTAGGGGTTAATAAATTTAGTATAGTGGCGGCTACGTTGGGGGCGGCAGATTAGAGGGTTAATAAATTTAGGTAGGTGGCGACAATGTTAGGGTCAGCAGATTAGGGTTAATAATATTTAACTAATGTTTGCGAGGCGGGAGTGTGGCAGTTTAGGGGTTAATATGTTTATTATAGTGGTGGCGACGTTGGGGGCAGCAGATTAGGGGTTAATAAGTATAATGTAGGGTTCGGCGATGTTGGGGGCAGCAGATTAGGGGTTCATAAGTATAATGTAGGTGGCAGCAGTGTCCGGAGCAGCAGATTAGGGGTTAATAATTATAATGTAGGTGTCGGCGATGTCGGGGGCGGCAGATTAGGGGTTAATAAGTGTAAGATTAGGGGTGTTTAGACTCGGGGTTCATGTTAGGGTGTTAGATGTAGACATAAAATGTATTTCCCCATAGGAATCAATGGGGCTGCGTTAAGGAGTTTACGCTGCTTTTTTGCAGGTGTTAGACTTTTTTTCAGCCGGCTCTCCCCGTTGATTCCTATGGGGAAATCGTGCACGAGCACGTTACACCAGCTCACCGCTAGCGTAAGCAGCGCTGGTATTGGAGTGCAGTAATGAGCAAAATTTTGCTCAATGCTCACTTCTTGTCTGGTTTGTAAAAAGGGATTTGGGAATTATTATTTCAGATTATTTAAAATTTGGTACACAATGCCGCAGTGCAGCCAGCAAGGCCAGTCAAATGCTTGGTTGCAATGGAAGAGGTTTTAGTAGCAGAAATAGCAAGGTTCTTATGCCACTTTACAGATCATTAGTTAGGCCAAATCTGGAATACTGTGTACAGTTCTGGAGACCATATCTTCAGAAAGATATAAATAAACTAGAAGCTGTCCAAAGGAGGGCTACTAAAATGGTACATGGTCTAAAATATAAAACGTACAAAGAAAGACTCTATTATCTAAATATGTATAGTTTAGAGGATAGAAGGGAAAGAGGTGACATGATAGAAACCTTCAAATATATGAAGGGACTTAATAAAATAGAAGCTGAAAGCATTTTTCACAAAAAAATAAATGCCAAAACAAGGGGTCACAATCTAAAGTTAGAGGGTAGTAGATTCAGGAGAAATTTGAGGAAGCATTTTTTTACAGAAAGGGTGGTGGATTCATGGAATGAACTTCCATTTGAGGTGGTAAACACAAAGACTGTAAAGGAATTTAAAAATGCCTGGGACATGCATAAGGCTATCCTAAGGAAAAAGTAACATGTAATATGGGTAGACTTGATGGGCCTTTTTGGTTCTTATCTACCGTCAAATTCTATGTTTCTATGTTTAACCCGTAATACCAGCGCTGTCTGTAAGTGACCGGTGAGCAGAAACTGCTTGTTAGCACCGCACAGCCTCTAACGCAAAACTCGTAATCTAGGTGTTAGTTTGTTATTTTCTGTAATGGTAGTTGTTTATTATTTTTTGTAATGTTAGGTTTTTTTTTTTTGTAAGGGTAGTTTTTTTATGTAATGGTAGGATTTTATGAAAATTAGGTTTTTTTATTTTTTGTAATTTGTTTTTATTTTTAATGTAGTTAGTATATTTTTAATTTTATTGCAGTGTTGTTTAATTTGGCGTTAAGTTAGGGGGATTGGGTTGGCGGTTTAGGGGTTAATAGTTTCATTAGGTACTTTGCGTTGTGGGGGATGGCGGTTTAGGTCTTAAAAGTTTTATTAGGTGTTTGCGTTGTGGGGGGTGGGGGGTTGGTGGTTTCGGTGTTAATAGCTTAATTAGGTGATTGGTATGTGGGGGGTTGGCGGTTAAGGTGTTAATAGGTTAATTAGATACTTTGCGTTGGGGTTGTCGGTTTAGGTGTTAATAGTTGTATTAGGTACTTTACGTTGTGGGGGATGGCGGTTTAAGGGTTAATAGTTTTATTAGGTACTTTGCGTTGTGGAGGGATGGCGGCTTAGGTGTTTAAAGTTTTATTAGGTGTTTGCATTGTGGGGAGTTGGCGGTTAAGGTGTTAATAGGTTAATTAGGTGATTGCAATGTGGGGGGTTGGTGGTTGAGGTGTTAATAGTTTAATTAGATACTTAATTAGACAAACTCTGCATCCAAAATGTGTTAGGATCGTTGGAGTCTGATTTTTTTTATCAGTGAATATTCTGCATTTTTATTTTACTAGCTTGGTATACATAAACCATTGGAGTTTTGTATTCCTAGAACAAACCTAGACGTTTGTTTCTCACTGATGGGATTTATGGTGAGGCGAGGAAACAGCGCTGGAAATTGAAAATCTATACAAATCGTACGGGTATAAATTTCCCGCAAAAACAAAATGGAGTGATCTTGATAAAGGCTTGTTGGAGAGCCGAAACGCGTAGAAGAGACTCCCAGAGATAAACGGATTACAATTATCTATTGATCCAGATAGATTCAGCTGTCAGCATGAAGACGACACAGATGAATTGAAGTCTGCTGTTTTGAACAATCCGGCTACCTGATAGGTTACCGAGGAGTCTGTGAGCATTTCCAACGGCTGTTTGCATCAGCGTCCACAGGAGTAAAACAAACGCAGTTCCGCTCAGATCGGTAACCCACAATTCAGAGGCCCGGTAAGACTCCTTTCTTTCAGCTGCACGCTAGGAACAAGGATACACGATCACAGATGACATTTTATGTTCTCCAGATAAAAAAATATTTTACCAGTGTGCGCACACTTTGAGGCTACCACCCATTCTTTTATCTACTGATGCTAAGTACCTATTTAGTACTTTCAGAGTTTTGACTATATTTCGACCACTGCACAATTTTTGAGCTTATGTGCCATACTTAGCTACTACGTATATGCACCATATGTTATGTGTCAGACATAGTAAACTTTCATTCTGTTTTGTGTTTTTTCTTAGGTAAATATTTAGCCTGTAGCGATTGTTATTAATTGTACCCATGCAGACTTTTTAGCCTATATATGATAAGATACTTTTTTACATAGAGTTTTTTTGGATTTCTCTTTTCTATATATAGATTATATTGTGGCCACAATTTTTTAGATTGTCTATAATTTATTGTTTTCTTGAGATATTATAACAATAATTGTTTTAGAGACACTTTTTCTCATACCTTCTGTAATAAATTTATTTTCTAAAATCTACGGTCTTGTATACCTACATATATACATATATATATTTTTATTAATTGTTATTAATTGTACCCATGCAGACTTTTTAGCCTATATATGATAAGATACTTTTTTACATAGAGTTTTTTTGGATTTCTCTTTTCTATATATAGATTATATTGTGGCCACAATTTTTTAGATTGTCTATAATTTATTGTTTTCTTGAGATATTATAACAATAATTGTTTTAGAGACACTTTTTCTCATACCTTCTGTAATAAATTTATTTTCTAAAATCTACGGTCTTGTATACCTACATATATACATATATATATTTTTATCTATTAATTCATATTCCCAGTTTTTACATTTTATGTAATAGCACCACTCTCTCCACCTCTGGTATATTTTTGTTAATTAGATACTTAGCGTTGTGGGGGGGGTTGGCGGTTTAGGTGTTAATAGTTTTATTAGGTACTTTGCGCTGTGGGGGGTGGCAGTTTAGGGGTTAATACGTTTTATCAGTGATTGTGATGTGGGGGGATGGCGGTTTAGGGGTTAATACGTTTTATTAGTGATTGCGATGTGGGGGGATGGCGAATTAGGGGTTTTAAATGGCATTTTGACGTGTTGGTTTAATTTTTATATTCTGGTTTAGATTTTTACGGGTAAATTCAACATTTATAAAATTTTTAGTTACGCGTGCAAGATGATATACTGGTGTAAGTTACTGGCAATGCCAGAAAACAGAATTTATGTTTACCTGATAAATTACTTTCTCCAACGGTGTGTCCGGTCCACGGCGTCATCCTTACTTGTGGGATATTCTCTTCCCCAACAGGAAATGGCAAAGAGCCCAGCAAAGCTGGTCACATGATCCCTCCTAGGCTCCGCCTTCCCCAGTCATTCGACCGACGTAAAGGAGGAATATTTGCATAGGAGAAATCATATGATACCGTGGTGACTGTAGTTAAAGAAAATAAATTATCAGACCTGATTAAAAAAACCAGGGCGGGCCGTGGACCGGACACACCGTTGGAGAAAGTAATTTATCAGGTAAACATAAATTCTGTTTTCTCCAACATAGGTGTGTCCGGTCCACGGCGTCATCCTTACTTGTGGGAACCAATACCAAAGCTTTAGGACACGGATGAAGGGAGGGAGCAAATCAGGTCACCTAGATGGAAGGCACCACGGCTTGCAAAACCTTTCTCCCAAAAATAGCCTCAGAAGAAGCAAAAGTATCAAATTTGTAAAATTTAGTAAAAGTGTGCAGTGAAGACCAAGTCGCTGCCTTACATATCTGATCAACAGAAGCCTCGTTCTTGAAGGCCCATGTGGAAGCCACAGCCCTAGTGGAATGAGCTGTGATTCTTTCAGGAGGCTGCCGTCCGGCAGTCTCGTAAGCCAATCTGATGATGCTTTTAATCCAAAAAGAGAGAGAGGTAGAAGTTGCTTTTTGACCTCTCCTTTTACCAGAATAAACAACAAACAAAGAAGATGTTTGTCTAAAATCCTTTGTAGCATCTAAATAGAATTTTAGAGCACGAACTACATCCAAATTGTGCAACAAACGTTCCTTCTTTGAAACTGGATTCGGACACAAAGAAGGCACGACTATCTCCTGGTTAATGTTTTTGTTAGAAACAACTTTCGGAAGAAAACCAGGTTTAGTACGTAAAACCACCTTATCTGCATGGAACACCAGATAAGGAGGAGAACACTGCAGAGCAGATAATTCTGAAACTCTTCTAGCAGAAGAAATTGCAACCAAAAACAAAACTTTCCAAGATAATAACTTAATATCAACGGAATGTAAGGGTTCAAACGGAACCCCCTGAAGAACTGAAAGAACTAAATTGAGACTCCAAGGAGGAGTCAAAGGTTTGTAAACAGGCTTGATTCTAACCAGAGCCTGAACAAAGGCTTGAACATCTGGCACAGCTGCCAGCTTTTTGTGAAGTAACACAGACAAGGCAGAAATCTGTCCCTTCAAAGAACTTGCAGATAATCCTTTCTCCAAACCTTCTTGAAGAAAGGATAGAATCTTAGGAATTTTTACCTTGTCCCAAGGGAATCCTTTAGATTCACACCAACAGATATATTTTTTCCATATTTTGTGGTAGATTTTTCTAGTTACAGGCTTTCTGGCCTGAACAAGAGTATCAATGACAGAATCTGAGAACCCTCGCTTTGATAAGATCAAGCGTTCAATCTCCAAGCAGTCAGTTGGAGTGAGACCAGATTCGGATGTTCGAACGGACCTTGAACAAGAAGGTCTCGTCTCAAAGGTAGCTTCCATGGTGGAGCCGATGACATATTCACCAGGTCTGCATACCAAGTCCTGCGTGGCCACGCAGGAGCTATCAAGATCACCGATGCCCTCTCCTGATTGATCCTGGCTACCAGCCTGGGGATGAGAGGAAACGGCGGGAATACATAAGCTAGTTTGAAGGTCCAAGGTGCTACTAGTGCATCTACTAGAGTCGCCTTGGGATCCCTGGATCTGGACCCGTAGCAAGGAACCTTGAAGTTCTGACGAGAGGCCATCAGATCCATGTCTGGAATGCCCCACAATTGAGTAATTTGGGCAAAGATTTCCGGATGGAGTTCCCACTCCCCCGGATGAAATGTCTGACGACTCAGAAAATCCGCTTCCCAATTTTCCACTCCTGGGATGTGGATTGCAGACAAGTGGCAGGAGTGAGTCTCCGCCCATTGAATGATTTTGGTCACTTCTTCCATCGCCAGGGAACTCCTTGTTCCCCCCTGATGGTTGATGTACGCAACAGTCGTCATGTTGTCTGATTGAAACCGTATGAACTTGGCCTTTGCTAGCTGAGGCCAAGCCTTGAGAGCATTGAATATCGCTCTCAGTTCCAGAATATTTATCGGGAGAAGAGATTCTTCCCGAGACCAAAGACCCTGAGCTTTCAGGGGTCCCCAGACCGCGCCCCAGCCCACCAGACTGGCGTCGGTCGTGACAATGACCCACTCTGGTCTGCGGAAGCTCATCCCCTGTGACAGGTTGTCCAGGGACAGCCACCAATGGAGTGAATCTCTGGTCCTCTGATCTACTTGTATCGTCGGAGACAAGTCTGTATAGTCCCCATTCCACTGACTGAGCATGCACAGTTGTAATGGTCTTAGATGAATTCGCGCAAAAGGAACTATGTCCATTGCCGCTACCATCAAACCTATTACTTCCATGCACTGCGCTATGGAAGGAAGAGGAACAGCCTCTGTCAGAAAAATCCTCATTTCTAAGGAGTCTATTATTGTTCCCAAGAAGGGAACCCTTGTTGACGGAGATAGAGAACTTTTTTCTACGTTCACTTCCCACCCGTGAGATCTGAGAAAGGCCAGGACAATGTCCGTGTGAGCCTTTGCTTGTGGAAGGGACGACGCTTGAATCAGAATGTCGTCCAAGTAAGGTACTACTGCAATGCCCCTTGGTCTTAGCACCGCTAGAAGGGACCCTAGTACCTTTGTGAAAATTCTTGGAGCAGTGGCTAATCCGAACGGAAGTGCCACAAACTGGTAATGCTTGTCCAGGAATGCGAACCTTAGGAACCGATGATGTTCCTTGTGGATAGGAATATGTAGATACGCATCCTTTAAATCCACCGTGGTCATGAATTGACCTTCCTGGATGGAAGGAAGAATTGTTCGAATGGTTTCCATTTTGAACGATGGAACCTTGAGAAACTTGTTTAGGATCTTGAGATCTAAGATTGGTCTGAATGTTCCCTCTTTTTTGGGAACTACAAACAGATTGGAGTAGAACCCCATCCCTTGTTCTCCTAATGGAACAGGATGAATCACTCCCATTTTTAACAGGTCTTCTACACAATGTAAGAATGCCTGTTTTTTTATGTGGTCTGAAGACAATTGAGACCTGTGGAACCTCCCCCTTGGGGGAAGCCCCTTGAATTCCAGAAGATAACCTTGGGAGACTATTTCTAGTGCCCAAGGATCCAGAACATCTCTTGCCCAAGCCTGAGCGAAGAGAGAGAGTCTGCCCCCCACCAGATCCGGTCCCGGATCGGGGGCCAACATCTCATGCTGTCTTGGTAGCAGTGGCAGGTTTCTTGGCCTGCTTTCCTTTGTTCCAGCCTTGCATTGGCCTCCAGGCTGGCTTGGCTTGAGAAGTATTACCCTCTTGCTTAGAGGACGTAGCACTTGGGGCTGGTCCGTTTCTGCGAAAGGGACGAAAATTAGGTTTATTTTTGGCCTTGAAAGACCTATCCTGAGGAAGGGCGTGGCCCTTGCCCCCAGTGATATCAGAGATAATCTCTTTCAAGTCAGGGCCAAACAGCGTTTTCCCCTTGAAAGGAATGTTAAGCAATTTGTTCTTGGAAGACGCATCCGCTGACCAAGATTTTAGCCAAAGCGCTCTGCGCGCCACAATAGCAAAACCAGAATTTTTCGCCGCTAACCTAGCCAATTGCAAAGTGGCGTCTAGGGTGAAAGAATTAGCCAATTTGAGAGCATGAATTCTGTCCATAATCTCCTCATAAGAAGAAGAATTATTATTGAGCGCCTTTTCTAGTTCATCGAACCAGAAACACGCTGCTGTAGTGACAGGAACAATGCATGAAATTGGTTGTAGAAGGTAACCTTGCTGAACAAACATCTTTTTAAGCAAACCTTCTAATTTTTTATCCATAGGATCTTTGAAAGCACAACTATCTTCTATGGGTATAGTGGTGCGTTTGTTTAGAGTAGAAACCGCCCCCTCGACCTTGGGGACTGTCTGCCATAAGTCCTTTCTGGGGTCGACCATAGGAAACAATTTTTTAAATATGGGGGGAGGGACGAAAGGTATACCGGGCCTTTCCCATTCTTTATTTACAATGTCCGCCACCCGCTTGGGTATAGGAAAAGCTTCGGGGGGCCCCGGGACCTCTAGGAACTTGTCCATTTTACATAATTTCTCTGGAATGACCAAATTCTCACAATCATCCAGAGTAGATAACACCTCCTTAAGCAGAGCGCGGAGATGTTCCAATTTAAATTTAAATGTAATCACATCAGGTTCAGCTTGTTGAGAAATTTTCCCTGAATCTGAAATTTCTCCCTCAGACAAAACCTCCCTGGCCCCCTCAGACTGGTGTAGGGGCACTTCAGAACCAATATCATCAGCGTCCTCATGCTCTTCAGTATTTTCTAAAACAGAGCAGTCGCGCTTTCGCTGATAAGTGGGCATTTTGGCTAAAATGTTTTTGATAGAATTATCCATTACAGCCGTTAATTGTTGCATAGTAAGGAGTATTGGCGCACTAGATGTACTAGGGGCCTCCTGTGTGGGCAAGACTGGTGTAGACGAAGGAGGGGATGATGCAGTACCATGCTTACTCCCCTCACTTGAGGAATCATCTTGGGCATCATTTTCTCTAAATTTTGTGTCACATAAATCACATCTATTTAAATGAGAAGGAACCTTGGCTTCCCCACATACAGAACACAGTCTATCTGGTAGTTCAGACATGTTAAACAGGCATAAACTTGATAACAAAGTACAAAAAACGTTTTAGAATAAAACCGTTACTGTCACTTTAAATTTTAAACTGAACACACTTTATTACTGCAAATGTGAAAAAAGTATGAAGGAATTGTTCAAAATTCACCAAAATTTCACCACAGTGTCTTAAAGCCTTAAGAGTATTGCACACCAAATTTGGAAACATTAACCCTTAAAATAACGGAACCGGAGCCGTTTTTATATTTAACCCCTTTACAGTCCCTGGTATCTGCTTTGCTGAGACCCAACCAAGCCCAAAGGGGAATACGATACCAAATGACGCCTCCAGAAAGTCTTTTCTATGTATCAGAGCTCCTCACACATGCATCTGCATGTCATGCTTCCCAAAAACAAGTGCGCAATAGAGGCGCGAAAATGAGACTCTGCCTATGATTAGGGAAAGCCCCTAGAGAATAAGGTGTCCAATACAGTGCCTGCCGGTTATTTTACATAGTTCCCAAGATTAAAATAATTCCTCAAGGCTATGGGGTATAAAATATGCTTATATATAAATCGTTTTAGCCCAGAAAATGTCTACAGTCTTAAAAGCCCTTGTGAAGCCCTTTTTTTCTTTATGTAATAAAAATGGCTTACCGGATCCCATAGGGAAAATGACAGCTTCCAGCATTACATCGTCTTGTTAGAAATGTGTCATACCTCAAGCAGCAAAAGTCTGCTCACTGTTTCCCCCAACTGAAGTTAATTCCTCTCAACAGTCCTGTGTGGAAACAGCCATCGATTTTAGTAACGGTTGCTAAAATCATTTTCCTCTTACAAACAGAAATCTTCATCTCTTTTCTGTTTCAGAGTAAATAGTACATACCAGCACTATTTTAAAATAACAAACTCTTGATTGAATAATAAAAACTACAGTTAAACACCAAAAAACTCTAAGCCATCTCCGTGGAGATGTTGCCTGTACAACGGCAAAGAGAATGACTGGGGAAGGCGGAGCCTAGGAGGGATCATGTGACCAGCTTTGCTGGGCTCTTTGCCATTTCCTGTTGGGGAAGAGAATATCCCACAAGTAAGGATGACGCCGTGGACCGGACACACCTATGTTGGAGAAATGTGTATTTGCGCACATTTCTAAACCACACCAGTTTTTCCAACTTACGGCAGTATAGCATCTGGCGGCGTGTGCTATGTGATTTACCAGATGTACAAGGTGAACTTACGGGCAACGTGGGTTACAGCAGTTGCGCTGAAACTTAAGCCACATACGTAATCTCGCCCATAGTGTTTTCTGCTGGACCTTTTTTTTTTTTTTTTTTTGGATTTGTCATCTCTATTTATTTTGTTCTTATGGAGTGAACATAATAAATAAGGTAGCATGTGACCTCAAAAAGAAGTATAGCAGACAGTGAACAATATTTGAAGTCTCATCGTTTTTTTTGTTTTTTTTTATTTTAAAAAGCTTTATTGAAGAAAACGTGTACATCAGAATTGGTCAACCATTGCAACATATATAAATTACACTGTCATTCAGTATATGCAACAAAGTTGAGTCATAGGCCGATGAAGAGATTACTAAAATAGAGTTCTTCAGCATCTCAGAGAGGCATAAATGGTGTGTGTCTAGGTTACCATCAAAGTCTCTAGATATTTTGTCCATTTAGAATATTCTGAGGCTCTCTTCACCTCAGAGAGCGGTATGTGTACCTCGAGCTAGATTGATTATATTAAGAGCATAATTCTACGCTCAATAGTACATGCCATATGTTGAAAACACAAAAACTAAGTTCCAAACTATAAGCCAAATCAGATATGGAGGAGAAGAAGAGTAGAGAAAAGGGGAGAGAAGCTGGGGAAGAGAAGAAAAAAGAAAGTAAGAGGGAAAGAAGAAAGTTACTGGTCCAACTGGGACCCACAGACACCATACTCATAATCTAATTTAATCTGCGTGTGAATTTAAAAGCGTTTGCCAATAAAATGGATATTATGATAAAGGGGAAGGCTGCCGTTCTTAACCCCTTAACGACACATGTCGTACAGGGTACGTCGCACACAACCTGGTCTTAAAAGACCAGCGACGTACCCTGTACGACAATAGGGGTTTAAAGCGGCTGGAAGCAATCCTGCTCACTTCCAGCCGCTTTCCGGTTATTGCAGGATGCCTCGATATCGAGGCATCCTGCAATAACACCCCTGGGCCATCCGATGCAGAGAGAGCCACTCGATGGCCGGTATCGTTGGTGGGTGGGAGCCGACTTGGGAGGCGGGTGGGCGGCCATCGATGGGCCAGGTAATGTAGAGGGGGGTGGGATCGGGGGCGTGACCGATGGGGGCGCGCGCGTGCACGGGGCGGGAGCGGGTGGGAACCGCTTCACTACAGAAAAGTTTTGTTTATATTAGTGGGAGAAAGGGGTATTTTATTGTTTTAAAACAAACAATCCAAGGTATCTAGGAGGGGGTGGGGGGTTGGTCTTTGGTGGGGGGGGGTGTAGCTACACTACAGAAAATGGGAACATTTTAAAAAAAAACAATAATTTTATTCTAAACTGGGTACTGGCAGACAGCTGCCAGTACCCAAGATGGCGCCCATCAAGGCAGAGTGGGAGGGTTAGAGAGCTGTTTGGTGGGGGATCAGTCAGGTTGGGGGCTAAGGGGGGGTCCTACACATCAGCATATGTAAATATGCTTTAAAAAAAAAAAAAGCCTAAATATACCTTTTATTTTAGTACTGACAGAGTTGCTGCCAGTACTAAAGATGGCGGGGACAATTGTGGGGTGGGGGAGGGAAGAGAGCTGTTTGGGAGGGATCAGGGGGTCTGATGCTTCAGGTGGGAGGCTGAGCTCTACACTAAAGCTAAAATTAACCCTGCAAGCTCCCTACAAGCTACCTAATTAACCCCTTCACTGCTAGCCATAATACACGTGTGATGCACAGCTGCATTTAGCGGCCTTCTAAGTACCAAAAAGCAACGCCAAAGCCATATATGTCTGCTATTTCTGAACAAAGGGGATCCCAGAGAAGCATTTACAACCATTTGTGCCATAATTGCACAAGCTGTTTGTAAATGATTTCAGTGAGAAACCTAAAATTGTGAAAAATGTAACGTTTTTTTTTAATTTGATCGCATTTGGCGGTGAAATGGTAGCATGAAATATACCAAAATGGGCCTAGATCAATACTTGGGGTTGTCTACTACACTACACTAAAGCTAAAATTACCCCAAAAAGCTCCCTACATGCTCCCTGATTAACCCCTTCACTGCTGGGCATAATACACGTGTGGTGCACAGTGGCATTTAGCGGCCTTCTAATTACCAAAACGCAACGCCAAAGCCATATATGTCTGCTATTTCTGAACAAAGGGGATCCCAGAGAAACATTTACAACCATTTATGCCATAATTGCACAAGCTGTTTTTAAATAATTTCAGTGATAAACCGAAAGTTTGTGAAAAAAATTGTGAAAAAGTTAACTATTTTTTGTATTTGATTGCATATGGCGGTGAAATGGTGGCATGAAATATACCAAAATTGGCCTAGATCAATACTTTGGGATGTCTACTAAAAAAAAATATATACATGTCAATGGATATTCAGAGATTCCTGAAAGATATTGGTGTTCTAATGTAACTAGCACTAATTTTGAAAAAAAAAAATGGTTTGGAAATAGCAAAGTGCTACTTGTATTTATGGCCCTATAACTTGCAAAAAAAGCAAAGATCATGTAAACATTGGGTATTTCTAAACTCAGGACAAAATTTAGAAACTATTTAGCATGGGTGTTTTTTGGTGGTTGTAGATGTGTAACAGATTTTGGGGTCAAAGTTAGAAAAAGTGTGTTTTTTTCCATTTTTTCCTCATATTTTATAATTTTTTTAATAATAAATTATAAGATATGATGAAAATAATGGTATCTTTAGAAAGTCCATTTAGTGGCGAGAAAAACGGTATATAATATGTGTGGGTACAGTAAATGAGTAAAAGGAAAATTACAGCTAAACATAAACACCACAGAAGTGTAAAAAATAGCACTGGTCTTTAAGGGAAAGAAATTGAAAAAAGGCCTTGGTCCTTAAGGGGTTAAAATATGAGTATTCCTCCACCTCCAGGAACTCTGATGTGTTATGTAACCACTCCTGTAAAGTGGGGGCATTAGGGGATTTCCACTTTCGGGCAATGAGTAATCTGGCTCCATTTAAGCTATATTGTAAAAGTCTCCATTTAATTTTACATATTCTATCTGGTTTATAGTTAAGGAGGGCCGTGATTGGGGGCAACTCAAAATGTTCTCCCATGACGGATTTCAAACGATTGACGACCTCCTCCCAGAATGGGAGCAATTTCGGGCAATGCCACCAAATGTGGGCCATAGTGCCAGGAGACCCACAACCCCTCCAGCAGGACGCGTTAGAGTTGGGGTAGATACGTTTAAGCCTGTCTGGGGTAAGATACCACCGAAACAGAATCTTGTGATTAAGTTCCAAATTCTGCTGGACCTTTTTAATGAGTGCACCACATGGCTAAAATTTTACTAAAAATAAGCTAAAATTAGCTAAAAATACATACATAACACTGTATATATTGTATATATGTATATATATATGTATATATATATATATACTTTTTGTATATATATGTATATATATACTTTTTCCAGGTGGATTAGGCACTCCAAACGATTAAGTTGAACTAAGTCCTCAGTCGTATGTATCTATCTATCTAGATAGATAGATAGATAGATACATAAATAGATAGATAGAAAAGAACAAAAAACTTGCACTCTCTGGTCATTTAAAAAGTAATCTTTTATATATATATATATATATATATATATATAGATACGAACAAAACACTTGCACTCTTTGGTCATTTCCTCAGATGTCTCAGGAAGGGGATACTTTGTCACCAAAACGTTCACAGTAAAAGATTACTTTTGAAATGACCAGAGAGTGCAATTTTTTTGTTCGTATCTATTGAAGCTCACTAGCACCCTGGCAGTTGCTTGACGGAGTGAGAGTGCACATCCTAGCTTTGTTTATATATATATATACACACACATACATAGTGATTAATTTTGTAACCAGATCTTTTGCAATACAGTTAAAAAAAATTATGATGCATAAATATGGTGGATTTTTTGACTACAGCAGATAATAGTATATTAAGACATGCATCATACATTTCTTAAAATACAAAAACTGCATGCCTATTTAATTGTTTCCTAGAAAACAAAGATGTCTCTTCTGCTGTTTATTGAGATTGCATTTATATCATATATTGCTGCTTGTTTAACAAGTACTTTTCACATTTCGCA
This sequence comes from Bombina bombina, assembly GCF_027579735.1. Taxonomy (NCBI): domain Eukaryota; kingdom Metazoa; phylum Chordata; class Amphibia; order Anura; family Bombinatoridae; genus Bombina; species Bombina bombina. The sequence goes on along the minus strand of NC_069500.1, from coordinate 1,223,176,187 downwards.
GAAATAATTCATTTGCTAACATTAATCATAACAAGCACTTTCCTGAAAGTATTCTATTCCCACAGCTCATTGTGCCAATATCTCAATATCTCTCAAACCTGCTGGTTTCTGTGTGCAAAGGTAAACAATAAAAATATATCCTTATTATCTGTACTGTAACTCAGCTTAGAAAGAAATATGCAGAAACTATTAAATACTGATGGCTAGATTACGAGTTTTGCAGTATGAGTGAAAAAGCAGCATTAAGGCTCTTTTTCACTACCGCTGGTATTACGAGTCTTGCAGGTTTAGGGGCACTGCACACTTTTTTGGCCGTAACGCAATGTAACTACTGCGGCTTTCAAAAAGTCCTTTTTCAATGGGACTTCCTTTGCGCCAGTATTACGAGTCTGCCTGGGAGGCCAAAAAGTGAGCGGTACGCCCTATAACTAGAAGAATCATAGTCATAATCAAGTCAGTAGTTATGAGTTTTACGCTACAAAGCTGTACCATAAAACTCATAACTAAAGTGCTAAAAAGTACACTAACACCTATAAACTACCTATTAACCCCTAAACCAAGGCCCTCCCGCATTGCAAACACTAAAATAAAATTATTAACCCCTAATCTGCCGCTCCGGACATCGCCACCAATAGAATAAACATATTAACCCCTAAACCGCCACACTCCCGCATTGCAAACACTATTTAAATATTATTAACCCCTAATCTCCCGCCCCTAACATCGCCGCCACCTACCTACATTTATTAACCCCTAATCTGCCGCCCCCAACGTCGCCGCCACTATACTAAATTTTTTAACCCCTAAACCTAGCTGTAGCTTCCCTGCTGTATGTCTACTGAGCTACCTCCCTCTGCTGCCCACATTGCAGCACCACATAGCTACTGGGTGCAATTTGCTGGAAGTAGACAGTGTAATATGGTGCTAGTGCTACATAAACATAATGCAGAGTCTGGGTTAGGATGCATATTGAGCAGCATATTGTAATTGAGGGGATTCATAAGTTGATCACTCATTCATTAGTGATTTATTCTTGTCACCATGAATTTAAAAATATCTATCTAAAATAACCAGTAAATTATTTAACATATATAGAGTTAAAAGAAGGGAACATGATATGTGTGCGTATGTGACTGTGTATGTGTGACTGTGTGCAAGTGTTTTGCAAAAAAAAAAGTTACTCCCTGAGAAAAAAATATTATGCCCCAAAATGGCCTAAAATAGGGGGGGGTGGGCAGCAGAATTCTAAGTGCCTAGGGCAGCACCAAACCTAAATACGCCCCTGCCTAACACCCACTAACTTTAATGTAATTAAAATAAATCTAAATAAAACCTACTATTAATAACTAAATTATTCCTATTTAAAACTAAATACTTACCTATAAAATAAACCCTAAGCTAGCTACAATATAACTAATAGTTACATTGTATCTAGCTTAGGGTTTAATTTTATTTTACAGGCAAGTTTGTATTTATTTTAACTAGGTAGAATAGTTAGTAAATAGTTATTAACTGTTTACTAACTACTTAGTTAAAATAAATACAAATTTACCTGTAAAATAAAACCTAACCTTTCCTTACTTGTGGGAAATACTGAACCTGGCCACCAGGAGGCAAAGACACCCCATCCAAAGGCTTAAAAACCTCTACCACATTCTCATAACCCCAGTCATTTTGCTGAGGGAACATTGAACAGTAGGATAAATATCAGGGTGAAAAATGTGCCAGAAGAATACATTTAAATTTAGGGCCGCCCATCAGAGAACACGGGCGGAGATGTGGACTCTTCCCATACAGAAGGAAAGGAAATTTTCTGGTAAGCATCATTTTTGTTTTCCTTCTTAATATGGGAAGAGAACACAGCTGCATTCCTTACTTGTGGGAAACATATACCCAAGCTCTAGAGTACATGGAATGCTAACGGGAGGGGAAAAGGAGAGGCGGACCCTAATCTGAGGGCACCATAGCCTGCAAAACCTTTCTCCCGAAGGCTGCTTCAGCAGAAGCAAAGACATCATACTTGGAAAATCTGGAAAAAATATGTAAGGAGGACCAGGTAGCCACGTTACAGATCTGACCCATGGAGGCCTCATTTTTGAAGGCCCAAGAGGAAACCACTGCTCTCGTAAAATGAGCCTTAATCCTCAGAGGAGGCTTATGTCCCGCTGGCTCTATGCTAAACGGATGACACTCCTCAGCCAAAAAGATAAGGAAGTTGAAGAGGCCCTTTGACCCCTACGTGTCCCAGAAAGGAGAACAAACAGAGAAAGAAGTTTGTCTAAATTCCTTCCTGGCCTGAAGATAGAACTTCAAGGCTCAAACCACATCCAGAATTACGTTGTAAACGTTCCTTGGATGAAGAAGGATTAGGACATAAGAAAGGAACCACAATCTCTTGATTAATATTGCGAATTGACACAACTTTAGGAAGAAAACCTAACTTGGTTTGTAGAACAGCCTTATCAGCATGGAAAGTCAGATAAGGAGGGATGCTTTGCAAGGCAGCAATCACAGATACTGTGCGCAGAAGCAATAGCCAGTAGAAAAGGAACCTTCCAAGACAACAATTTAATGCCTACTTCATGCATAGGCTCCAACGGAGCCCGTTGCAAAACTTTAAGAACAAGATTTAAACTCCAAGGTGGAGCATTAGATCTAAACACAGGCCTGAACCTAGCAGAGCTTTAACAAATGACTGCACATCTGGAAGCTCAGCGAACCTCTTGTGCAGTAACACAGACAGTGCCGAAATCTGTCCCTTAAGGGGACTTGCAGAAAAGCCCTTCTCCAGTTCATCCTGGAGAACAGAATAAGTAGGTCCTCCACACTATATGATAGATGCGACAAGCAACCAGCTTACGAGCTTGAATGAGAGAAAAAATAACTCTCTCAGAAAACCTTCTCTTGGCTAGGAATAAGCGTTCAATCTCCACGCAGTCAGCCTCAGAGAATCTAGACATTGATGAACAAAGAGACCATGGTCAGCAGATCCCTGTGACAAGGTAACTTCCACGGAGGAGATGATTACATCCCCACTAGATCCGCAAACCATATCCTTCATGGCCAAGACGGAGCAATCAGTATCACTGATGCCTGCTTGATTCTAGCCACTACACTAGGAAGTAGTGGTAACGTCCGGAAAAAAATTAATTGGATTGAACCTCCAAGGCACTGCTAATGCATCTGTTAGCTCTGCCTGAGGATCCCTGTACCTCGACTCATATCTGGGTAGCTTGGTATTGAGACGTCATATGATCTTCCTCTTGCAAATCTCCGCAAACACTCAGGATGGAGAGACCATTCCCCCGGATGAAAGGATTGTCTTTTGAGGAAATCCGCTTCCCAGTTGTCCACACCCGGAATGTGGATCACTGACAGCGAACAAATGTGGGTCTCCGCCCACTCCAGAATCTGAGATACTTCCCTCATAGCTAGGGAGCTTCTCGTTCCCCCCTGATGGATGATGTAAGCCACCAAGGTTATATTGTCTGATTGGAATCTGATAATTTGGGAAAACCCAGCAGAGGCCAAGCCTTCGGAGTATTGTATATTGTCCAAAGAGCCAAATGAGATCGGGAGGGAGCATTCCTCCTGAGTCCATAGGCCCTGTGCCATCCTGGCACCCCAACAGCTCCCCATCCTGACAGACTCGCAACCGTAGTCACAATCATCCAGGATGGTCTTAAGACGGACGTCCCTCTGGACAAGTAAACCGGACAAAAACACCAAGAGAGAGATTCTCTCGATCGGTTGTTCAGAGAAATCTGTTGAGACAAATCCGAATGATCGCCGTTCCACTGCTTCAGCATGCGCAGTTGCAATAGTCTGAGGTAAAACTTGGCAAAGGAAATTATGTCAATGCTGGACACCATGAGACCAAACACCTCCATAGACCGAGCCACAGATGGTCTTAAGGAGGTCTGGAGGGCAAGACATGTTGGAGCTAGCTTGCAACATCTCTGTTCTGTTAGAAATATTCTCATTCTATTATAGTACCTGAGAATTCTACCCTGGTACTTGATACAAGTGAACTCTCTATATATTTATCTTCCATCCATGGGACCGAAGAAGACAGTGGATAGATTCAGAATGGTCCACTCTTCGAAAAATTTCTTGGAGCCATAGCTAGACCAAACGGAAGTGCAATAAACTGAAAGTGCTGGTCCAGGAACGCAAACCTTTTAACTGGAAGTGATCCTTGACGATTGGTAAGTGAAGGGAGCATCCTTCAGATCTATCGTAGTCATGAAACTGCCCTTCTTGAACAAGGGGAAGAATGGACCTTATTATCTCCATCTTGAACGAGGGGACATTTAAAAACTTGTTTAAGCAGTTTAGGTCCAGAATCGGACTGAAAGTTCCCTCCTTCTTTGGGACCAAGGAAAAGTTTGAATAGTATGCCAAACATCTCACTGCACTGGGACAATGACTCCTAAGAGGACAGATCCCATATGCACCCCAGAAAGGCTTCCCTCCTTTCTGGTTAGGAAGGCAGGAGAGAGAGAAGGAATCTGCCCTTGGGTGGCTGAGACTTGAAACCTATCTTGTAACCCTGAGCTATGAGCTCCAGGACCCATGAATCCTGCACGTCCCTGAACCAAGCGACTGAAAAGAGTGAAGTCTGCCCCCTACACGATCCAGAAGAGGACCGGGGACCGTCCATTCATACCGACTTAGACTCGGTGGGTTTCTTGCTCTGCTTGGATTTATTCCAGGACTGAGCCGGCTTCAAAGAGCTCTTGTTTTGCTCTGGCTTAGCGAAGGACTGCTGACATGGGCTTTATCAGAACAAAAATAACAAAAATTGACCCTTAAACTAGTTCATATTCTCTTGCGGTAGGAGGGCACCCTGTGACCATGGAGATAAATGAGTCCAGGCCTGGACCAAACAAAATCATTCCCCTAAAGGGGAGAAGTCTAGACTTAGAAGTCATATCTTCAGACCATGACTTCAGCCAGAGCCCGATGGGCCTGAACAGAAAAAACTGAAGCCATAGCATTCAGGCAAAAAATCTGCTTATTAGCATCACAAATAAAAGAATTAGCAACCCTCAAGGCTTTAATTCTTTCCTGAATAATGTCGAGGGGACCCTCCCCCTCGATCAAATCCTGTAAGGAGTCACACCAGTAGGTAGCTGCTCTAGCAACCGAGGCAACAGCCTCTGCCAGTTGAAACAAATATCCCATATGTTGAAACATCTTTCTTACCAGAGTTTACATCTTTTATTCATTGGCTCTTTAAACGAAGATCTATCCTCAAGCAGGATAGAAGTACGTTTAGCAAGGGTGAAGATAGCGCCATCCCCTTTTAGGGACTGAACCTCACAATTCCATTGAGAGTGCAGGACCGGGAACAATTTGTTAAAGGGAGAAGAGGGGAAAAAGAAATCCAATCCTGTTCCATTCAGTCTAAATAATGTTCGCCATCTAACAGGAGCAGGGGAGGATAAGGTTCCTCCCTGTCCTCAAACGCTATCCAATTTAGGAATCAAAGGTTCATCAGGCAATTTGGCCTCTGGAACCTCTGAATTCGCCAAAAACTTCCTTTAGAAGAAAGCGCAAATTCCTAAAACTAAAGTCTGGTTCATCCGCAGCCGGAGGTTTAGAGGCAGCAGACTCCGACCCAGAATGTTCATACTCAAGTCTCAGAAAGAACTTCATCCTCGGATAACCCTATCAGTTAAATCCAATAAATTATCTGATGTACTCTGGGAAGGAGTGCAATATGTAACCTTTCGCTTGTGCTTAGCAGGGCAAGGTAAAGCATTAAAGGCCGCAGACACCGCCGTCTGAACTGCGCAGTAACATCTGGTGAAAAAAAGCCCCCCCCCAGATGGAGGCTCAGCAATGCTATGGGAAACTGCATGAGTAGAGGGATAAGAATGTATGGTACGCACCTCACTGGACGACAACTCCTCAGAGGTGGACGGCTCAGTGGTATCAAACATGTTTGATATTATCACATTATCAACATTATCAGTTATGGAACATAATTGTACAGAGATTTATGACACCTCTCTGATAGACACCGGGTCAGGAAAGAGGGACTGAATCACATGGTGCACAATGCAGGACCGTCCCTGCTAAGAGAAAAAGTGCGCCAAGCTTGTAAGCTGCACGGCTCTCAAAGAGAAAGTGAAACCTGTATATTCCATAATAGCCTAGGAGCCCATAACATATCACACATAAAAGAAGCATAAAATCAAATAAACACACTGTATAATAATTCCCCTCAGGAGATATTAACCCTATTCTATACAGATAAAAGGAGTCACACTGTGACCCTGTCTTCTTGCGTTATGTATAAAAAAATGAAACAATCTTACCAGAATCTATGTCGTGGAACAGTAACATGGTCCTTCAA